>NC_025993.2:164278073-164578073 GCF_000442705.2 Elaeis guineensis | reverse complement strand
TGGTGCATAGTTTCGACCTTGTTGGATGAATGTCAATGTTCTCTTTACTTTGATACCTCTCTTTAGCTTCACATCTTTATATTTTAGTATTACCTCTTACTTTCAAAATCCACTGATTCATAATAACTAAAAGCTTACTTAACCTTCCCCTCTCTCCTAACTCCTATGACATTCCAGTTTTTGAGGCTATGGAGGATATGTGATACAGAGACAATCGTATAAGGATATAATTGATAAAATAAATCTTGAAAAAGTAGGATATGATATGGATAGGATACATATGCATGTAAATATGTATATATGCATGTGCGTGCAAGTGTACATATATATATATATATATATATATATATATATATATTTGGGCATATGTACATGCATATATACATATGTATGTATATAAAAAAGCATCAATAAAGTATATAATCTTCCAAAATAACAAAGTTCATATTTTATATAGTAGCATTAACTTTTACAGGTTCATCATTAGTCATTATTCAATAAACCATAAAATCCATGCTTTTTTTAAAAAAAAAATCTTAATATTAATATTGCTAAGCTACAAAATTGATCCTTTCTTTCATTTTTGGAGGTATCACGAAAGTACATAAGGTGTAGTAGTAAATATTCAGAGTACTTTTAAATTTTAAAATGTAAGATATTTAGCATAAGTATCAGACACGTATTTGAGAAGTACCTGAAGAGAATAGTTATTCGATATTGACACAATGTGGATTTGAAATATCCATGCATCCTAGGTTCAAGGTAGTAAGTCGAGAAGTACCTGAAGAGAATGGTCGTACAATATGGACACAATGTGGATTTGAAATATCTATGTATCTTAGGTTCAAGGCAGTAACCTCCATTTTAGGAAAACACTGTTTATTTCCTTGTCCCGATTAATAAATACGTCACCACAACTTTATATATCTAGCCCCTAGCAAATGTCTTTTTGGGCGTAGAACACATTGAGGAACTTTTTACTATCTAAGTTATCCTTAGCTCTGTACTATTCAATCATCATGAGTTGTTTTCATGAATACTCATGAAATTCAATATCCAAAAACACATCCCCTCATTATGAGCATCCATTTTTTTGATCTGAAATTGTTGCTCCATTCTACTCGATGAAGTGTTTGATTATCATCCACAATCGATAATGGTTATCCAAACATGTTCTGAAATTGCCCTTCCCCCACATTTGGATATCATACCTATAAACGTTAATTTGGTCATTGCCCATGTTATTTCTTATTTTCTACAAAAAATATTACCATAAGAATCCTCAACCTAGCTAACATTATATAAAAATTATGAACAAGGATAATTGAGAAAATTGGACATGGCAACTTGTGCAAACTACTTCCAAAAGACGGGTCCCAGCTGAACTGTTTTTACAGAAACATGCCAACCTCAATGTAAATCCTACCCATTTTGGTTCAAGATCAAGACATTTCTCTACTCTCTTGAGTCTTGATAATTGACTTTCCAACCGTTTCTTTGAAACAAGATTTGCCGCCTCGATACTCGACTCTACATTGGCACTGTCCTATTATAATGTCGGTATGCTTGGTATTGTATCTAGTTCATCATATCGAGTGTTGGTACACCCTCCATACTGCATGTCGGTTCATTACTGATACGTATAGTCCGTACGCACCAGTACTGACTGATACAACAAATCATGCTCTGAAACTTTCTAAACCCAATGACATCACCAACTTTTTGATAGGAAACTCTGACCATAAATATTTATTTGGATTCCAAGTGAGGTACTCTCCATGTTAATTGAAGTAAAGTAAAGAAATTAATGCATTTACCAATCTCAAAAGTTATACCAAAAAAATGTTTTCACCCAAACCATCCCATTAGCCTTCATATGACCTAATGACTGACTAGTTGATGAAAAAAGACTAACTAAAGTCACTTTGGTTAGTCCCTTTCTATCCATTAATGATCCTTTGATACCTATTCGCTAGTATGGTCAGACAAGTTGCAATTCTCCAAGTCCATTACTACTCCATCAATCAAGTCTGATAACCATTATGAGCTGGCCCACATGATCTTATATTGATAACAAAATCTATGTAAGTATATGCCAAAATCTATGTAATTATATGGTTCCATTCAATTTTTCTGATTTGTTTGAATTTGTTAGATGAAGAAACATCTGTTTTTACTAAGCTGATTTTGTGAGTTGGATATTTCCCCTTTCACTCTTAACTAACTACAGATTTTTCCCCCCTTTTGCTATTATTGAAAAATTTATTGGATGACTGCATCATAACCTCGCAAAGGATCTTCTCCCTTTCCCACTTATTTCTTCCTAAGAGGATGCGTCTTCTGAAGAAAGTGCATTGTTACAGAAGCATTTCCGCTATCTATACTATATTTAAAAAAGAAGAAGATATTTTTGAATTCAGAGAATATTACTTGTAGATTCCATTTGCTTTTTTTTTTTTAAATACTGAAAATACGCTCCTATTTTCTAAAATGTATAACTTATTCCCCCCCTCCCCCTCCCCCCCCCCCCCCAAAAAAAAAAAAAATCCTATGATCCAAAACGGACATGAAATAGAGAGTTTGGGTCTGGAAAAAAAATCATAGAAGCTATTGGGTTAGGTTTTGGTCCCGAAATCAGACCCTAAGAATTATTGGATTGGGTTTGTATTTAGGTAGATCCATAACTGAAATCAGACCTGATTTTACACACATGTGAACACATTCTTATCATTAAAAAAATCAAGTAGAGAGTAATCAAACTGCAAATCTTGTTACACCAAATTTCTATCCATGGCATATGATTTCATGACAAAAATGTTTATGGACATGTAACATATGGTTGTGGAAAATAGTTGCTGCAAACAACTGTAGTCTTTACTGTATATCTATTGTAACTTAACATTTATACCGAGATTGATTATTGTAGATTCTTTTCCTTTTTGTCTTTTGGTTGCTGTGTAATATAAGTAATAACATGGAGATATGCTCTTTTGGGAGCATCTTTTACCCTTTTTAATATCAATTTTTACCCTCATGCTTCACAGTTCATGAAATAGCATTTTGGGTACATGAAAAGAACGTCCAAAGGTGTAACAAATATCTTATTAAACATCAGATGACCACCCAATATATGACCTGATACCTGATTTGCTTTCTTTCTTCCTTTCTTTCTTTTCCTTTCTTTTCTTGTGTGGGGTTGGTGTCTAGTACTGGGTATGGACGTGGAGTTTTAATCAAGGCTAGCATTGGATCTGCATCTAACACATATATTTGGGATTTAGGAATAGATATATGAAACCCAATCCAAACATAACCTGTGGATACTCCTACTTTTGAAAGCACAACCTGAAAAAAAGACAAAAAGACTTCATTACACAAAGGAAAATATTCTTCCAAATCATTTCTTGTGGAGAATTACTTTTTAAAACTGATTTGAAAAAAATATTTGACAAAATATAGAAAGGTTTTCAATTGCTCTTGAAAACCCTATCCATCCATCCGTCCATCCATCCATCCATCTATATATATATATATATATACCTATATATATGTATATATATATGTGTATTTATATATATATGTATATATATATATGTGTGTATGTATATATATATATATATGTGTGTGTGTGTGTGTGTGTGTGTGTGTGTGTGTAAAATAATAATTCTTTCAAATCTATTCCTATTTGTTAATAATCTCTTTAAGAGTATGTTATCATTTTTTCTAATATTCTCTTTTATAGTTTGTAGATAATGTAGCTTGCAATTTTAGTTTCATTTTTTTCCTGAAACATACCTTGCACGTACCATGCTGCTAGTAGTCCGATAAAATAAACTCTGACGTAGTAGGGAAAAAGACTATAAACTTATTCCTTAAGAGTTTGAGCACTTATTGATATTCGGCATTTTATGCATTTGTTTCTTTCTACTTCTAATGGGTTTTCTTTTTTTTTTTTTAATAAAAAAATCAGAGGACATCAAATAAGCAAATACAAAGAAAGATATATGAAAACTGTCAATAGGGTCATTTTGAATATATCTTTCTGTTTTGTACTGGAAAATACTGTTTGAACATTCTATGTTTTGAGTGGTTAGCAACCATACATTACAGTGTTTCATGGGCTAATTATGCAAGGTGTGTGTGTTGCGGAGGGATACTTTAACAGCTTTTTTGTTCAAAGCACATCATTACATTGTTGCTATGAGGAAGAAATAATGAGGAAAAGTAAATTGGATATGTTTTCTCCTGAGGTATTCATGAGCTCTGTACATCTAAAATGCAGGGCAAAATCAAAGATATTGTGTTAAAAGGGCATACAGACACAGCATAGATCTTAGATCAACTATGCTGGGACCTCAAGCATCCTGATATAGTTGCATCTGCAGCCGTAGACAAGACTGTATGCCTTTGGGATGCTCACAGTGAGTAAATTTATCCTAATTTCGATAGCTCAGACGTACTTGGAATTTATTAGTATCCTGCCCAAAGCAATGCTTAAATTCATGATTCCTGCTTTGTGCTTTCGGCATCAATTTCTTTTTTCCTGCAAATGCAACATATTTCCTTTATCTTTATCATTAAGTT
The DNA here is from genome assembly GCF_000442705.2 of Elaeis guineensis. Lineage (NCBI taxonomy): Eukaryota > Viridiplantae > Streptophyta > Magnoliopsida > Arecales > Arecaceae > Elaeis > Elaeis guineensis. The sequence goes on along the minus strand of NC_025993.2, from coordinate 164,573,489 downwards.
TTCTTTATGACTTTTGAGTATTAAGACTAATGCTGTGCATTCATGCGAACTTTCTTGTGTTTCTTATATTTCTGTTAAATCTGTTTCTCTTCATGACTTTACCATAGTCGGTCAACAGTTCTACCAGTTTACGTTCAAAGAAGTTACTTGAGATATGATGTCAGTAGATTTGCTTGATGATATGTTGTATCTCTTGAAGTGTTGATAGGCTCTTAAGCCATGTCTGAATGTAATGAGTTAACTTGAATGACTAGTATCAATGCTAATTCTACTTCAATGCTGAGAATAGGAGCTATTTGTTTGTTTGTTGGGGAAACTGTGTTGTTTAATCTTGTTAGATAACTTTAGATTGCCTAAAAAGGGCAGTCCACTGCACGAGGCTCCCAACATTGAGGGGTTTTGGGAGGATCAATGTTTCGAATCAGTGACCTCCAGGTCACAATGGAGCAATCTTACTGTTGTGGCAAGCCTCATTCTTGCATACCTTAGTTTGTCTATTTTAATGAATTCCACCTTTTTTTCTGACTATTTATCTAGACATGGGGAAAAAAAGGATGGCCTTGACTGCTTAAGTTGCTCTACCTACAAAGTAGATTGATTTATACAGGCATCTGGTTTTGTAGGTGGAAAATGCTCTTAACATTGTTGAATTCTAGAGGAGAAACCATCAGTATCACATACAAACCTGATGGAATTCATATTGCTGTTGGAAATAAGGTATGTGAAAAGGAACTTATTACATGCACTCGCACAAGATTTCTCAACTTTAATGAGCAGTGGAGAAATTCTAGAATTTAATGGGAAAAAAATATGTATGTAAAAAGGAACTTATTTACATGGGGCCAAGGAATCATAATTCAAATCATAGCCTCTTGAAAGACTTTAACATGTAATAATCCTTAATCTCATTGAACAAGCCATATCTGGATTTTTATGGGCTTGGATGTTATGGAACATTCTATGAATGGTCTGAACTTGTAGTGATATCTGTCTCAGTTTCTTTCTGGTGGAATAAGAGAAGTCATAAAGATGACTGCTTAAAACAAGTATTAATTTTATGATAATTAGATCATTTCCTTGCCCTAGCTACTTGGCAATGGCTTTATGAATTCTTATGCGCTTCTGCTATTAAAGTTTTGGCTTTGAGAATCTTCTTTAGTGTCGTGTCCAGTTTATAATGCTATAGTTTTAGCTAAAGCCTACATATGTTTTTCTACCAACTCCATTCTTTTGTCTGCAGGCATGTGTGCATTCTTGTTTCCTACAACGTTACTGATTTCCCATTTTTCTTCTGTATTTTTAGGTACATTTATCTCTTTCTATTAATGAGTGTGTCTGTAATCTATCATACAATTATTTGAAGGAGCATCACTTAACACAATACAATGGCGTGGATCTGCCTGCTTGTTGTCCTTATCATGCTTTGGTTACGGCTGACCTCTCCTGTCAAGTTAGGGTCTAAACATTAGCGGTTGTATGTGTGCAATGTATTTTTGCTTTATGCTCTCTTATAATGTACATATTATAGGTTAAGTGTTCCCATTTGTTGTTCTTTTAGCAGTTTCTGTTCTATGAAAATGAGTATTGTCCATCTGATTTTCTTGTAGCTAATTTTAGTTCATTTAAAAGCAATCTGAGGTGCTAAGGATTGATTTATCTTGGCTTATATTGTGAGCCTATGCAAAGTTAAATGCCAAAATCATGGGAACCAGCATCACACATAACATGTGACATGGTAAGATTAACAAATAAAATATGGTAGCTGTTTTCATAAATTTTGTAAAACTTCTTTTGAATGTTCATCCAATTTCTTTTTTGATAACTTATATAACAATTTTTTGTGTTTGGTTGCTAAATTGTGCCTTGTTTTGTTTCAGGAGGATGAGCTTCTAATACTGGATGTTCGGAAGTTTAAACCGATACATTGGCGCAAAATTACTTATCAGGTAGTTACTAGTTGACACTGGTTACTTCAAGAGTGTCTGAATTATTTTTTTCTTGCTGTTATTTAACCCATTTGTTTTATTCCTTCTTGATTTTTTATATTAGCTGACTTGAGTCTGCTTCTTATATATAATTGAGATTAGATACAAACACTTTTCACCTCTACCTGCTGTGATGTCCTTATGCATATATTCATATTTAAGCTCCATGATCTTTGGTTTTCTATCCTCGAAAAACATCTGTCACGCCCCCGACCCGAGATTTGTGAATCGAGGGTCGCGGCAACCGCCGCATACTCATGAAGAACTCTCTCCATAAGCATGCAAGGCATCTCATCACGATATCAATGCATCGCAGCGGAATAAATTCAAATAATTATTATTCAACTGTAATTCAAGTAATTAAATCAAATGTTTTACATCCAATAAAATTTTTTCACTAACAATAAAACAATAGATCTAAGTTCAATGAAGTTGACAATGCTAATCTCGCTTCTAAAAGCTCTGTCCCAATATTTCGTCCCACGCTTTAAATTAATTATCTGAATCTGAAAAATAGAAAGAAAGGTAATGAGCTAGACAGCCCAGTAAGTAACAAGTATCTCTACCAGATATTTCAGATATTATCTAATTTTCAAGAATAATGCTGCAAATAAACATAAGAGCATATTTCATGCTGATTTAATGCAAATCTAATATTTTTAAATATTAACATATAATATAATCATAAATCCGATTCGATTCAAAACACTCGTAACTCAACAGCCTTGACTATGACCAACGTTTAACCCCCATTGGCGGGGTCCACAGAATACCAGCGCACAACCCCCACTGGCAGGGTCCAGAAATACCAGCGCACAACCCCCACTGGCAGGGTCCACAAATACCAGCGCACAACCCCCACTGGCAGGGTCCAAGAATACCAGCGCACAACCCCCACTGGCAGGGTCCACAAAGTACCAACGTATAATCCCCATTGGCGGGGCCCACTGAAACATAGTTAGGCTGAGAGCATAAATCCGATCTATATCAAAACACTTAGTACCACAATATATATCATAATCTTTCACTAAACATGTGCATAAATCGATATACCATAACATTTCAAAAGCACTTTTCTTTCAAAACATAATTTCATAAATCATGCATAATTTCAGAGAATAATTATTTATTTTCAGAATAAATATGGAATATCTTGATAAGACGAATCATTACTTACCTTTTACGGAGCACTGAATGAATAGATCGACTAACTTCTAGGAGATTCTTTCGTGCCTATTATTCAAAATTATATTTTTACATTAATTTTAATTCAAAATTTAATCTAAATAAATCCCAAATCAAGACCTCACTTAAAATCAGACTCTTCCCTGAACTCGATCAAAATCATCAAATGAAGCCTTCCACTACGCTAATCTTAGAAGGATAACTTTAGAGAGAGAGAAATCAATCAAGAGAGAGAAACAGGCTAGAGAGAGAAAATTCTAGAGAGAGAAAGTAGAGAGAGAAAGTCCAATTCCAGAGAGAGAAAATTAGGGTTCAGTCTGAAAGAAGAGAGAGAAGAGAGAGAAACTCTCTCTCTCATCAATTTCAAATTATTTATTTATTTATTTATTTACTTACTTATATATATATATTTATTTATTTATTTATTTTTATTATTATTATTATTTTTTTCTTCTTTTCTTTTTCTTCTTTTTCTTTTTTTTTTTTTTCTTTCCTTTTCTTTTTTTCTTCTTTTTCTTTTTCTTCTTTTTCTTTTTTCTTTTTCTTTTCTTTTTCTTCTTCTTCTTCTTCTTCTTTTTCCTTGGTTCCTTCCAGGCCGAACAGGGGACGGTGGGGGTTCTCCGGCCTTGACCGGCCGTTCGGGCCATGGCCGCCGCGGCGGAGGCCGGCGGCCGACGGGGATCACTCCCCCGGTCACGGAGGAGGGTGGCCGGCGATCAATTTCGATCGCCGGCGCCGGAAAATTCAAGGAAAAGAGCTCAAAAACAGGGTGTCTTTCTCGACCGGAAATCGGCGACTTTCGTCGCCGGCAGCCGCGCACAAATGCACGGGGAGGAAGGAGAAGAAAGAGGGGAGGAAGAGGAAAACTTACCTCAGCCTCCGGAGACCTCGTCGGCGGCAATCACGGTGAGAAATCAAAGGGTGTCTGCGGCCTTCGATCGAGAAAAACGGAGAGAAAGAGAGAGGGAGGAGGCCAATGATCGGTCTCAAGAGGGAGGGGGTCTTCTTATAGGGGATCCTAGGACTCCGAGGGGTCCTAGGAGTTCGATTTTGCCTGGGTTTAGCCGGAGAAGAAGACTCCTATCGGGAGTCTTCTTCCCGGTTTTGCATACTCTATTTTTTTTTATTTTTTTTATTTTTTTTTATTTTGGGCTTTGATCTGCTGGCTGGGCTGGGCTTGGTTGGGCTATCACAACATCTTTCTCAAAAGCCACAGTAGAGTTTCACTTTTATTATATGTCAAGTGCAGGTCGAATAACCAGCAACAAAGCAGCTATTTTCTACCCTTATCCATATCAGAAAAAATAAAAGAGTTGCTGCCATGGGCTTATCTTTTTGTGAAGGCTTACTGTCTCATAGTTTGATAATTAAAAGGAGCATGCCAGTGCTTTGATATTTGGTGAATGTGGCATTAATGGAGTATGGCCTCCTCATAGGTGGATGAGATGCACGGAGTACAACTGGGGAACTGTTTTTTCATACTACTGGGAGTTTGTTTCAAGTTCCATTTGTTAGCACATAATCAAGCTTGTTATTTAGTTCCAAACACATGGAATATATAAACTCTCTCATAATAGAATTTTATTTTCTTTCAGCAGGTACTGTTGAGGTACTGGGTTATCCATCTCTTAAGCTGCTTCACACTTTGGTGGCTTGTCCGGCAGGTTGCTCTTATATCACAATTGATCTCATATGAAGGTGATCAGGATATTCTTCTTCTTATTATTTTTAATCTGCATCCCATTCTCATATCTACCGTTTGTGACAGTGGTTTTACTTTATGAATAAGAGAATAGAATAATTACAAAAGTAAATGCTAGGCACTTCCTCTTGCATGGAGTTGATGCTCTGGTCATTCTCATTTCATTTTTCACTCGCCTTGGGCAGAACATGCCCACAATAGTTTCCAGATCAGTTAGTACTAAAATTAGTAACTCACTTTTTGGGAAGGTGATTAAAATATCATTAGAAGAAGTTGCCTTGTTCAGCACGAACATCAGCTGTCTCAAACTCAGTAGATCTGCATTTACTGGGACTTTGCCAAGAAAATGGTAGCCTTTTTATTCTTCTGAAACTCTGCAAAATAATAAACATGTATTTCTTTCCAAAATCTTGGTTGCATTTCATTTTTCTACTTGGTCACTTGAGAATTTGAATATATATTAGTTGCCACTAAATTAATATGTTCATTCTCATTGTGTACACGTGGTCCTAAATTAGCTTTCTATTTTTTAGTTGTGTTCATAATGGGATTTGATATGCTCCAACTGCAGACTATTGGAGTTGGGGTGAAACCCATATACAAGGTCAGTTGGAAACCAAGGCTAGGATTATGAAAATAGTAGTGGGTTCTGATGGTCATCGTGGTTCCATCCCTCAAGAAAATTATTTGGCTAGGAATTTAGCCAACTGAAGCAGAAATTTAAATGCCCAGCTGAAAAATTGACCTCTTAAATTAGGGCCATGCCGTCCCACCACTTTTGGATATTTAATTCTTTTGGTTGGCATATGAAATGCCACTTTGAAGGCTAAGTTTGCTTTGGCTGTATGCTTTGTTCAGCCCAAAATTCTTTCTAGCCTAAAATTTAGCCCAGGCAAGACCAGTGGCGTGACTATAGATTGTAGGCTTCCTCTGTCATGGGAGACCCCACTATAACATTATACTGTTGAGATCATTCAGAAAAAGATAACTGAAATCTGTTGCTTCTCCATGCTATACATTTCTAAGATGTCTTGGTAGATTGCTTGGCAAAATTGGGATATAATTATTGTCATGATGTTGTTGTTCATTCTAAAATTTGGAATTTTCATTTCATTAAGTATTCTTATTATAGTATTGTCAATGTCAGCTAAATTGCTAAGCATCTTTTTCCTTAGGGTTCATTTGGTTGGGGGTAATCTGGCATGGCAACATGAATCCCATGTCAGATTGTCATGTTTGGTATGAAAAATGAAAGAGAGAGATGGTAAAAAAAATTGATGGGCCGCATGTTTATTTTCTGGAGAGAGAAGGTAAAATAAATACCATGGGAGGGTTAATATTTGGTAAATTTCTGAGTGGTGGTAATCCATATTTGATAAAAATATCCCCAATAAAGCTGCATATGTGATCATTAAATTTGTTTGATGTCTTTTCAAATTCATTCAATAAAGAGCTTTTGCAAAAAAAATTAAGATGGAGATGGTATTATGTAAAAGGCTATGTGATTATAATTATTATATAAAAACTAATTGGAGATGATAATATTATCCTAGTATTAAAAAAATATTTTATGTTGAGGGCTCGTTCTTTTGTGGGTAAATATCATGGGAAAGTTGGTCAACTTTCCTATTGACCAACTTACCCATGTTCTCACAGATTTCAAGATGGGTAAATTATTTTCCATGGATGGCATTTATCCATGAAATAGGAGGAAAATTTTACCCATCCAGGGGATGGCTAAATAATTTTCCCATCAACCGGTAAAGTGATCTCTTAATTTTATTCCTAAAATATCTTTTTTCTCGTTTCCGATGCCTCTATCGTTAATGCCTAATAACTCAGACTATTTTTTCCAAAGCTTAGTTCATGTTCTTCTTCTCATTATCTCTTTGATCATTACCATCTTCATCCGTGGTGGTTCTGCTTTCTTGAATCCTCCAAGGTATATATGCAAAATTATCTTATCAAATTTTTTTTATAAATTTTTTTTCTGCCTCTGTTTTTTTTTTTCCCTAATTTTGTTCCATTCCGTCTCTGGGGGAGGGGGAAGACGCAGATGTGGGGGGGCAGAGAGGGAAGACGCGGATGCTGGGGGGTGGGTTGGGGGGGTTTTGGGGGAGAGGGAAGAAGCGGGGTGCTGGCTGGGTGGGCGGGTGGGGTTGGGGTCTTAGTCATTATCACAAGAACTCATTTTCACTGCTCTGGCCTTTCAAGCACTTGTTCCATTCACGATATGAATTCCTAATCAAGCACTATGCCCCAGCATCAGTGAAATGATCTCATTAATAAAAGGTAGAGCACTATGCAAGCATCAGATATCAAACAGAAAATTGAAGGGAAATAAAAAACCTTGACGAGCCACATACATAATTATGAAACAAAAAAGAAAGAAATCAAGTTCTGGAAAAGAAATTCTTCAAAATATATAGAAATATAACTTGAATTTTAATGATAACATAGAAAAGAATTGGATATCCAATTAGACTTCCAATATCAATAAACTGTTACAAATTGGACTAGTGTTACATCAAAATTTGTCAATCAATCTTATCATAAAAGAACTTACAGTCACAGTATCTAAAACTATTCAAGAAGACTCAGCTCCAGTTTCCTCAGTTGCTGTTCCAAGCTAGCAATTCCAAATGAGTCACCCTGAATGGTCCCAAGGAATGGTTTGCCATATACAAGAACAATCAGAACCTTGTCAGGCTCTTGAGTGAAGCAAGCACGGTAGAGCTCTGTCAGCCCATACTCAGGCAAGAACCGCTCGGACTCATCCTTCATTTTCTGCTTCACTTCCGCGATCATGTACTGAGATTCCTTCAGGCATTCCATCAAAGGGAACACATTCTAGCAAGCAAAAGTTTTAGCTTTTTCAAACCGTTGAGCAAAGCATTGAATCAAACAAATTCCAAAATAAAATATATCTTTATTAGAAGTTGATAATTTTATTATGTTAGGATAATTTGGTATAGACTAAAAGCTTAGTTTGGTACAAAAAAAATTACTTAGTTTGGTACAAAAAAAATTAAGCTTTATAAATAAATCATCAAATTTGACCCAAGAAGCATAAAGGGTATTATGGGAAATATGGATATAGTTTAGCAACTTACCCGGGAAAGTAATAATGCAAAAGAACATGGGTAACAGATTTCAAAGCCACTTTCCCATGTATAAAAGAACATAGGTAAGTTATTTTCCTGTCTGAATGTTACCTGGGAAATACTTACCCAGAAAAATATAGTTTCATAGGTAAATCTTTTACCGACAAAAGAACGGATCTTGAAGGGTATATTTATATATTTGGCCATATTTGTATATAGATTTATCTCTAATCAAACGTAGTAATTTTTTCTAGTATCATTTTCCAAAGTAATTTTTCCATTAATCAAATATAGATAAAGTTATTTTCCTCTGCAATCATTTTTTTAGATAAATAATTTCTAGGAATCGTTAAATTACCTTGTAATATAACATACCCTAATCAAACGGACCCTTACATAATTCTGTTCTTTCAATACCACTGGATGTTACAGTCATGACTTGTGCATATCTTTGTTTGTGACACAACATTGTAGGCTACTGAAGACTAAGGGTTGGCCATTGGACAATGTAGCAAATTCAGTGTTGGACACCATAGCAAATTAAGGTTACTTAACAGCAGTGATTTGAACATACAGCTCTCTAGGAGACCATGTATGTGCTGTCACTTTCACATAACGAGGAGGCTTGTTTCTGGATGTGTCTGATTATGGGCAGCATCTGCAAAACTTTTGGAAAGGATCCAATGCAGCATGAATGTGATCTTTTTCGACTGCTTCTATGATACAGATACTTAGCTGTTGGAAGCACTGATTCATTGGTCAGCATCTGGGATATTTCAGAGATGTTGTGCATTCAAACAATCACAAAGCTTGAGTGAGCTTCTCTGACTTCTCATTTCTTTACGCATTCTACGAGTTTTTCATCAAGGTAATGCTGCTTGAACTAAATATTAATTCAGGCATTGGTATCAGAGCCATCTGGAGCTAAAAACATTTCATAAACTTGAATTATTATCTATGTGGGAGCAATACAGAGCTTCAAATGAGAAACATGATTTGATAAAGTTCCATGGGAAATTGCTTTTTAGCTGCATGTCATAAGCTTTTCTAGATAACTGCTCTTTGGCAATATCTACATTTCAGATGGCCTGTCAGAACCATTAGATTTAATTACAGTGGAGAATATATTGCTTCAGCCAGTGAAGATCCTTTTATCGATATTGTAAATAGTTGCTGGGAACCTTTGTCTCTTGCCTTTGTTTTGGGAATTTTTGGTGAGCAAAAGCTTGATTGATAATCTTTTTCCATCTCCAGTGGCAGTGTTCAGACCGGGCAGTAGGGTGCATCAGATCCTCTGTAAGGCTGCAACGAACACCGTGGAGTGGAACCTTAAATATAATTTTCTGGCATATGCAGGAGATGGTAAGAACAAGGACCAAGCTGACAGAGGTACGCTTTGATGTGTCCTTTTTTCTTTTCCTTTCACCTTTGCACACTGTTTCGATATGTATTTTTCCCCAAATCTGGGAGAATGGTTGCTTGAACTTTCTTGGGGAGAAAGGGAGGGAAGGATGCAAACAAGCAGTCAAGCTGAGTATGCTGCTGGTCTCCAGGTTGCACATGGATTTGGGTCAACCTGAGAACCAAACTGAACCAATCTTGTTGCTTTGTTTTTGTTCGGTTTTTAGATAGGATTGGGTCATTCTAGGTCTGACTTTTTTGGAACCTAGTTGGATTAGGTCGGGTCTGGGTTGAGGGTTGGGTAACTTGAACCAACCCGATCCATATACCCATGTATACAAACTACTAGTTGGATTGGAGGTTGTGAAACCAGAGAACGAACTTCATTATTGTTGGGGAATACCCACCGACCGACCGACTTACGGGCGGAGAGACCGACCGACCAACCGATGGCCGGAGGGACCGACCGACCGACTTACGGACGGAGGGACCGACCGACCAACCGATGGCCGGAGGTACCGACCGACCGACTTACAGTCGGAGCGACCGACCGACGGACGCCATCACCGGCCAATTATCGGCTCACGACCGACTGAGGATATGTCGGACGCACCTTTCCCGACCGACTAAACCCAGGGGTCTGCTGGCCGACTCACGTAAAACTCGCCGACCAACGGAGGGGCCCGACGCCACTCAGCTGGCCACCGACCTATGGTCGGTCGACTCCTCTGATCGCCGTACAGCCGCCAGAGCTTGTCAGTTCTGCCAACAACATGCGGCACTACCATCTAGGGGCATTATCTCGCCTAGGGCATTGTCAACCCTAGTGATTTGACAGCCCCACGGCGACATGACACTTTCACGGCGACTCTGACAGTCTACAGTGAGTTGACAATTCCTCAATTGTCCGCGCCATTAATGACGGCGCCATACTTGCTCCACTATATATATCGGGGAAGGCAACAGTGCAAGGGATCCGCTCCCCCCACTTCTCGACTCCAAAAACACAGGCTCGCACCTCTCTCCCTCTCTCCCTCGATTGAGCTCTCTGTCTTCATTTCACTATTGCCCAGTCACCTCTCTGACTTGACCGTCGGAGGGTCCCCGCCGGAGCCGCCTCCGGTCAGTGTGGACTTCTCATTTTTGCAGGTGCCCGTTCCCCGGCGATCGGATGACAGAGGCGATTGGCCGCAACAGATTGGTGCGTCAGGTAGGAGACAGAATGACAAAGACAAGAGTCCAACGATCGAGGATCACCGAATCGGCGAGGCGCTTTTCCCGTCGGGAAGAGGCCTCCCCGCCACCACCGGCGGCGGAGCCCAGCTCCCCGCGCCCCGCGGTGATCACGGAGGCGCAGATCGCGGCCATCGTACGGCAGATGACCGTACTGACGGACGCAGTCAAGAGCCTCCAGCAACAACCGACGGCCCGTCCGATGCCCTCCAGGAGCAGCCGTCGACGACCGCGCCGATCCCCGTCGCCTCCGCACGAGCGCCCCCAACAGTGCTCCCACGGAGAAGAGGAGGGACGGCCATGGCGCGACGACCGACGGTCCCAGCGGCCCTCTCCTTCCCTGCTGGAACGGGCAAGGAAGGAGAAACGACCGCGCACGCCGTCGGCCTCCCTCTCGGAATCTTCTGGAGACTCCACTCCTGAGGTCTCCCAGCATCGACGAGTGGACGACTACGAGCGCCGGTTCGAGGAAATCGACCGCCGGCTCGCGCAGTTGCAGATGGACGGCCAGAAGTCTTCGAATGACGTCGACTTCCAGACCGCCCAACCTCTCTCCCGACTAGTCCTCGACGAGCCGATTTCCAGTCGGTTCAAGATGCCACACGTGGAGCCATACGACGGCTCCACCGACCCAGTCGATCACCTCGAGAGCTATAAAGCTCTCATGACGATCTAGGGGGCAACCGACGCTCTTTTTTGCATCGGCTTCCCCGCCACACTCCGCAAGGCTGTCAGGGCCTGGTATTTCGATCTTCGATCGGGAAGTATCCACTCCTTCGGACAGCTCGAGCACTCGTTCGTGGCCCATTTCAGCACCGGCCGGAAGCCGCCGCGAACGTCGGACAGCCTTTTCTCCCTCAAACAGGGGGAAAATGAGACGCTCCGACACTTCGTGGCGTGATTCAACACGGCCACGCTTGAGGTCCGGGACCTCAATGAAGATATGGCTATCTCAGTCATGAAGCGGGGCCTGAGGGCGTCCCGATTCACCTACTCTCTGGACAAGACCCTCCCCCGGACATACGCCGAGCTACTGGAGCGCGCATACAAATACATGCGCGCGGACGAAGGAGCATCCGACCGACGCTTGGCCGAGCCCAGAGGCCCGAAAGAGAAGCGGAGGAAAGGTCGGGAACCCGCCGAACCAAGCAGGCCCCCGACCTATAGTCGGGTCTCGCCACCCCGACGAATCCAAAAATCACCCCGGCAGAACTATGCTGCTGAGATCCAGTTTCGGGTACAAGCCTCGAACGGCTTCCCGAGCATCCTCGTACCCGACCCGGTACGAGAGGTAGCCGCTCTCCAGAAGTTCTTCTCGGTACTCCTCCGAGTCCCGGAAGACTTCAACGGCCCGACTCAGAGCCTCCTTCGCCGACTCGGCCTCGGCCTTCGCGATGTCCGCATCGGCCTGGGCGACGGACAAGCCTTCTTCGGCCTTGGCGAGATTTTCGAGACTCACTCGGAGTTGCTCGCGTTCGGCCTCCAGCTCCTTGGCGATGCCGTCTCGCTCGTGTCGGAGCCGACGGATGGTCCGGGACTTCTTCTTTACGTCGTCCTTAGCCGACTGAAGTTCCGACTCTGACGACGCCAAGGCCCCCTTGAGTCGGGAGACCTCCGAAAGTCGGGAGACCTCCCCCTCAAGTCGGCCCTCCCGGTCGACTGACTGCTGCAGCTGATCGACGAGGATGACTTTGTCGGCTTCAAGGGCTCCGACTTTGTCCCTCCACGCCGCACGCATCTCGCCGAACTTCCGATATCCGGCCTCCAGCTCCGAGATATTGAAGACCAGCTGCACAAGGTGAAACCGACCGATGAGAAAGCAAATTTATGAGAAACTACATTCAAAGTCGGAGGAAAGTGAAACTCACTCGGATCATCATCGGATAGAATGAAGACAGCATGTCGGACACACGCTGATTCTTCATTGCGTCAATGTCGGCGGGAAGGAGGAGCGCCTGGCACAATTTCCTGGCCAAGTCGTGGTTGGCCAGGCCCGACGCACCTTCGGGAAGTGGAAAGTCGGCCGATCCTCCGCCAGCCGACCGACCTTCGTCACCCGACGCCATGGGAGCCTTGCCTCGGCTAGACGCCCAGGCCCTGACGTCAGAGATTGACGGCAGGCTTGACCCCGATCGGGTCTCGACCGACGGTGCGGCGGCAGCGTGCGTCGGTCGCTCGGGTTCGCGGGCCTCCTCCCGAACTTCCGAAGCCTACTGAGCGGTCGGCGCGCCATCTGCAGACTCGGCAGCCCATCTGTCGGGTGAAGCGGCGCCCTCGACCGACGGTCCCTCGGACGGGACATCGACGAGCACTGTCGGTGCTGACAGTGCAATCACCGGCTCCGCCTCCGACCCAGTCGGTTCGCTCGGCGGAGGCGCACGGGGCCTATTGGGAGGCTGCGATGGCCCGGCGCCTTGCGCCGGCCTCTTCCTTACGGCGTACTGACGTACGTCAGCTGCCGTCAGTCGTGTCCTCGGCGGCATATCTGAAAAGGACGATAAATAGTCAGCGCCAGAAAGGAAAGGCAAAAAGAAGAAAGAGGTGTCGGAAAAATGAAAAACCGACCTAAACGGGGGATCGGGCTAAGGCCGGCGTCGTACAGGGCCTGCTCGGTGACAAGCTCGCTCTGCTTCGGCACCGAGATGTCCTTCAGCCGGTGGAAGTCCTCCCGATCATCAGCCTCCACCCGACTGTTCTCATTCGGCTCGGTTCGGGGTTCCCCTAATAGACGGAAAACCCCCAAGAAGCAGAAGACGACGCAAAGAAAAACTGATTCTTCCATCCGTGAATGGACGATGGAAGACCAGTAATGAAAGAGAGCCCTTTCTGAGGGACGAAGTACCACCACCCTCGGGCTTTAGGGTGGGGTCGGAGGACAAAGAAGACTCGAAAAAGGGAGATCCGAGGTTCGGTCGGCAAAAGCCGACACAAAAGTGCAAAACTGACTATCAGCCGAACCGAGTTCGGCGCGAGTTGTGCCGGGCACAGCCCGTAATAGTCGAAGATATTTCGGACGAACTCCGGAACCGAAAATCGAAGGCCGGCCCGGAGGTCCTCCAAATAGAAGGCCACCTGGCCCTCAGGCGGGCTGTTAACCCGACCATCGGCACCAGGGGCGAACAGTCGAAACTGCTCCGGGATGCGATAATGCTCCCGGAGCCGATCGACGTTCGGCCCCGAAAGTGAAGAAACCTCCACCTCCGGGGTCGACCGAGTGTCTTCGGTCGGCTCTTCCGACTGACTACCTCGTGGGGACGCCCTAGCCATGGATTCAGAGTAGATGGCAAGGAAGAAGAAGAAGGTGGGGAAGATGACAATGGCCCTTAGGAGAAGAAGAAGGAACTGCAAACGAAGAGTGGAGCGGGAGAATACCTGGAGCGAGGACTCACGCGGGCAGAGTTTCAACAGTAAAATAAGGAGGGTGAAAAAAACCAAGTGGGGGCGACTCTGTATATATAGTGCCCCCCAGCGGTCGAGATGAAGGCACGGCCAACGAAGACTCCCCAGATCCTGCCGCGTGGCGTCATCCGGGCCGTCCGACGGTCCGACGGTTCGACGCACCTGCCTTCAGATCGTGCCACGTCACCCCCATCCGCTCCACCAAACCCGTCCCAATAGCTGCGCGCCACGTGGCGTGAAGGCCGCGACGTTTCGTATTCCCGAAGGGACGGCGGGAGCGGCGGGAACGGCGGTTCCCCTTCCCGATGGGACGAGACGTCTGACGCCGGCATTACGTCCGGCGCCTGCGGGACGTCCGACACGGCGGGGCGTCCGATGGCGGCATGACACCTGACGCCGATGGGACGGGACGTCTGACGCCAGCAAATCACTCGGCGTTTATGAGACGCCTGACACCGTATCAACCGACGGTACGGTCGGATCTTTGCATGCGACGAATCCACTCCTAGTCGCCCGAGATTGCTGCCCAAATAAAAGCATCCGCCAGCTCACCATCCGACTCAGGAGTGGAGGGGGGCAACTGTTGGGGAATACCTACCGACCGACCGACTTACGGGCGGAGGGACCGACCGACCAACCGATGGCCGGAGGGACCGACCGACCGACTTACGGGCGGAGGGACCGACCGACCAACCGATGGCCGGAGGTACCGACCGACCGACTTACAGTCGGAGCGACCGACCGACGGACGCCATCACCGGCCAATTATCGGCTCACGACCGACTGAGGATATGTCGAGCGCACCTTTCCCGACCGACTGAACCCAGGGGTCTGTTGGCCGACTCACGTAAAACTCGCCGACCAACGGAGGGGCCCGACGCCACTCAGCTGGCCACCGACCTATGGTCGGTCGACTCCTCTGATCGCCGTACAGCCGCCAGAGCTTGTCAGTTCTGCCAACAACATGCGGCACTACCACCTAGGGGCATTATCTCGCCTAGGGCATTGTCAACCCTAGTGATTTGACAGCCCCACGGTGACATGACACTTTCACGGCGACTCTGACAGTCTACAGTGAGTTGACAATTCCTCAATTGTCCGCGCCATTAATGACGGCGCTATACCTGCTCCACTATATATATCGGGGAAGGCAACAGTGCAAGGGATCCGCTCCCCCCACTTCTCGACTCCAAAAACACAGGCTCGCACCTCTCTCCCTCTCTCCCTCGATTGAGCTCTCTGTCTTCATTTCACTGTTGCCCAGTCACCTCTCTGACTTGACCGTCGGAGGGTCCCCGCCGGAGCCGCCTCCGGTCAGTGTGGACTTCTCATTTTTGCAGGTGCCCGTTTTCCGGCGATCGGACGACAGAGGCGATTGGCCGCAACAATTATCATTAGCTTTTACTTTTCTTTCCATTTTGCATGGATTGGTCTGATTAAATGTTTGCATATACTTGCATTATACATTTGCATAATCTTAGTGTCATCTATAACTCTCTTTCCCTTGCTATCTCTTTTAGATTCTCGGTTGACTTCTTGATATGTACAAAAAAACGTTTGTGGTTAAGTTGATGGATATGGAATTTTTCTTCATTTGTTAGTCTGTAATTTGTATTAGACATAGCTTGGGAAATTTTTTATATTTTTGTACAAATTATTAGGTTGCTATTCTTGGGTTTTATTTTTCTATTATTTTTACAAAGCATCTTCTGTGATAGCTTCATTTTTACCAAGCATTTTTAATAAGCTTCATTTCTGTTATTGGGTTGGGTTGGGTCCGGTCGCAGCATTGGTTGGTTCAATTCTGGTTCCAAAATTTAAGAACCAATTGGGATTAGGTTGGTTCGGGGTCAGCCTCTAGGCCAAACCAACACCCTAATCGGCTCAACTTGGTACATTTGAAGAGCTGCTCGAGCTCAAGCCTAGCTTTAGATGAAGTGTTCAAGCTCCGCTAGGACCTAGCACAAGCTTTAGAGCTACTTGATACAACTGCGGAAGACTAAAGCTATGTGATAAAAGTACATCTAGACATAGAATTTTGAATGTAACTATCAATTTAAAAACTAAAGATTTAAGGATCTAGATGCTAAGAAAAAGTGGAAGGGATAAAAAGAACTATGCCTTCGAGACACTTGACAACTAAGAACTTTACCAGCTAGTTGCATTACCAGTCTCCAAAATCTACCGAGGTCGCATGGAATCCACCATATAGAAAGAGAACAACGGAGTGCACCAGGTAAAAGAGAAGTTTTCTTGATTTTTTCCATTTTTATGAAAAGAGAGAACGTGGGATATTTAACCATTTATATTGATGAGTTTCCAAGACACATAAATCTTATTTTGATATGGAACCTATTTTCTGAAAAGAAAAAATAAAAGATAATAACAAAAAAGGTTTTATTTGTTCGACAAATTACAAATGTTGTTCGAAGAGAGAAACAAAAGAAAGTTGGCCAAAAATTTGGAAAAACATCCTCAAGTCAGCAAGGGTGTGGAATGGCATTCGTTGTTAAGTTGAACTTCATCAAAGGCACATCATCACGGTAGGAATTCAATAAAAGGTAGGAATTCAATAAAATGGCCATAGCTTCCTTGTATATGCTCCAGTTGAGGTGATTTAAGATGCCTTGGAAAGCAATCTCACATCTTGGAAGTGATTTGAGCTGGAAACTCAACATGTAATGATTATGATAATGCCATCTTTGGGACTACGTATGATGGACTGCAACTTGACCTATTATTATCGTATTTGCAAAACCTTAAATACTTGGACGCTAGTGGGTCAAGTGTCGTATCTTCCATTCATTAAGCCTGAGAGAGGTCTGGAAGCCGCTGGCTGAATTGTCGTTGTGAAGGGTGCAGGGTTGACCCTTGACCTTGTTCCCCGCAGTTACCCATGCATCTATGACTCTTTTCAGTTTTGTTGATGTGTGGCTGTGATTGCCCATCCTGCAAGACCTTTGATCATGGAACTCGGTGTAAGAAGGTTAACGGTCTGATAACCATAGCGTTGGGCATTTTCAATCCACATCACCGAACTTTAATCGAGCTAAAAGCTAAACTTTCCTGCTGTGTTTGAGCCAAGTTGATGCTCAGGCTTTGCTCATCTATGGGGACGAGCTCCAAAAAAAAAAAAAAGGTTTGAGCTCAATTCCTTTTGTGGCTGAGCTGAGCTTGAACGCGCCAAAGACTTTGAAACCGTCCAAAGAGAAGTACCCAAATCCAAATATTAGGATTTATCTTTCAAGACTGTGAACCCGGAACCTTCTTGAAATGGAGGAGGCTGTGACCACTGAGGGGGTCGGTCATCACTTAGCTCCCCGGCGTTGCTTCCAAGTCGCATCACAATAACTTGTATAACGAGTAACATATTAACATGGGCTTCCTTCTTTTCAACCGGCTTTACGAGGCACTACGGTTGGACCACTTGCCAATAGCTAACATGACCAGAAATTTTGTACCAATTCACAAGGTCAGCGCAAGGTTCGGAGCTGGTTATGAGGCACTTATGAAGCTTTGACGGATTGTACGCTGACCTCTAGCATTCATAAAGAGGCTGCTACCGCTGCCATGATCGGTGTCATGCGCCGAAATGTTACTGTTATCTTGAGATGCTGTCCTCATCAAGTCATTCATATAATTTTTCCCTCTGAGGCATCGAAAACAAAACAGTTCAATTTTTGTGCTTCCATCACTAGGATTTCATTCTTGGCATGTCCTTCTGGATCTACTTTAATAAGTGCTATACATATAAATCCTTAATTAACTTGACAAATCTTAGATTTCATATAATTTAATGGTAGTCCCTTCACCTTCCATGCTGTTACCCGGGAAAAAAAAAAGGAATTATAAAATATAAGTTTTAGACAGGAACCTATGAAACAAGATATTGCTTACGAAGCATGTTGTTACAAAAAAAAGTAAAAGGAAATCCACACTCACACGACAGTTAAAATAATAGAAAATTGGGGGGGTGGGGGGTAAAAAGGAATACAAGAAAGAAAATGGCACATGTAGTTTGGTGAAAGAAGATATTAGAAACTGACGTTGATTTGGAGACTTCCATGGATTGAAGCTAAATCCTGCTGAGCTTGAGTTGCATCATAAGATTCTGGAGTTCAGGGAAGAACCTTCTCTGGAGTTTATGGCCGATATATACTTCAAACATTGGAGCATCTCAAGCCTTGTATCCATGCAGATGCTTCGCCCATCTTCGAGCCATGAACGGGTCGAGGTAATCCCATCGCTCAACACAGCTGCTCCTCCTCCCTCCAATGCTCAGATCTCTCCCTCCCAGCTCACAACCACCATGGCTTCTTTCACTCTTCTCCCCTATCCCTACCACCACCTCCCCCGTCTTCAGCCTCTCATCCGCTCCTCCTTCGATGAAGCTATAACCAACGGTGATGAACCCACAATCACCCATCAAATCCAATGGAATCCTTCTTTCTTCCCCACCCCTCAGCTCTCCAAGCCTCACCACTCCTCCCTCCCCTCCTATCCTCACTTGGGTCTCTCTCACCGCGCCTCCAAGCAATCTTACCAAGAACTCTTCGAACTCGTGCATCACAAACCCATTTGACATCCCAAACCCGAATCCAACATGGAACCGGTGGATTGGGATGGCGACCTGTAGATCATTGGCTCGGGTAGGACTGTCCGAAAGGTGGAGGATGCATGAGAGTGGATTCCGGTACGCCCGGTCCTCGAGGATCCTGATCCCCTTGCGAAGCCCTTCATCTGGGTCGGCTTCACCCAGGTAGTAGAGGCGATCGATGACCTGAAGAGCCGACCGCTTTCCATGCGACGTCATCCGCCTCATCGGGAAGGCACGGGTGGCGGCAGCCGAGTTGGTGACGATGGCCAACCGATCCACAGCACGCAGCGAGAAGACCACAAGGGCCATGGACTGTTTGAGGAGCCTCAGATGAGGCCCGTTGGGGCTCGCCACCAGGACGAGATCGGTGGCTTGTTGGTGCGATAGCTTCACCGAGAGATAGACTCTCTTCTGCTTGCATGGCGAAGTAGCCGGTGGAACCACGGAAGTAGAAGGGCTGGTGAAATGGTGGTATTGATGGTGCAGCGACATCAAATGCCTGCACGGAGAATGACCGTGGAGGCCGTGGCCGTGGCCGTGGGTGCACGGAACCGGGGCCGGGATGAGGGTGAAAAGGAGGCGAGGGTGGGTGGATTCGGTGATGGTGTCCGGGTCGATGGGGTCATCGTCATCATAGCGGGTGGTGCGGATGGAGGAGCGGCGGTTGATGCGGGATGTGGCAATGGAGTCGTCAAGGATGCGGATGATGGGATCCGTATTGTGGGAGGCGGGGATGGTAAGATCGCGCGGGAGGAGGGACCAGTGAGCTCGACAGATGGGGCACGTGACGCTACCATGCCGGACGTTGGATGCGATGCACACGAAGTGAAAAGCATGCATGCACTGGGCTGTGAAGATTGCTTGACCACCGCTCTCATCGCCGTCATCGCTGCCACCACCTCCACCACCACTGCTGCTGCTGAGAGGCTCCAGACATATTGCACATAGACTCTGCAATTAGAAGATTGAACCAATCCTATGACATCAATGGAGAAACCAGCTTTCTATGTCTCATCCATACGAGAAACGACTGGAAAACCTAGAAGAATGTTAGCCCCGCCACACAGAAAAAAAAGAAAGAAAGATGCGAGTGACCTTTAGTTATTTTTGCAGAATGCTTTTTTCCAAGTTCGGACTGTATGTATGCAAGAGGCAAAATATTATAAGCCCACGCGGAATCATTGTCCTTCTTGGTCTGGTATAACGTATACAGTGAGTTTCCACCGCAATAGCCGTGAAAAACAGGGAAGGCTCCATGTTCCCTTGCCGTGACGAGATTGTTCATCAGAACCGTCCAATCGACGGAATAGCTACGGGATGAACCGTCCAAAGAAAGGACCCTTTCTGGAATGGAAGGTCAGGATGCTCCGATCCCGTGGTCCTCCCGAAAGGACTATTTTGACTCGCACAACGCTGCAAACCGATCGTGGGTGGCAGTGGCTCAGGGCGGGGCCCGCCACCAACTGGGGACCGAGTGGGTAGTTACGAGGGTGGGCCCACTCACTGTAGCCAGCTGCCACATCGTCTCCCTCACTCCAGGCCTGGTCTTAGTTGTTTTTGGTTTTGAATCCACGGTAGTTGAGATCTTTTCATTTTCAGAAGAGCTTTACCGATGGCTATGGATGCCAGCCACGTGTCCCTCTGATCAACGTTAGAAGAGCAGGATCAGAGGGCCACGGGCGTGCACTTATTGAGAGCTGGGGGTGGTCCCCCGTACCAGAGCCCCAGCATCATTAGCTGTGTGATGCCAAAGTCCGGTAAGTTAGTTCTCGGCTAATATTTAGATTCTTATAAGCTCAAGATAAGTTTTGTATTCTATACCGCGTTTTAAGTCCGTGGCAGACCATGGCCGTTGAAATACATTACCAAATCTTTGTTTTAATTAGGTTGAACATAAGATGTAATATGCTGCTGAGTTTGTTTTTTAATTGAAGTGGGATAATAATATTTTGTTTTTTAGTAGGAATGACGACGTTTTTGTTCCGTAGCGTGAATGAGAAGAGCATACGTTTTATTGAGAGGGGGAGACTGCAAGCGAGACATCCATCATAAGGTGGAGAGAGAAACCTCCTGAACAAGCACGAGACTTCCTCATGAGAAAAGCTTAAGTAATTATTTTAATTTTTTTAAAAATAAAATTATTTCTCCTTAAATATATTATTATTTTTATTATTGTTTGATTTAATTGATATTTATTTTGGATTCTGAGCCAGCATTCGTTTTATACCGAATAACGTACCGTACCATACATGGCAAACTAACACCTTAGAGTTAATCTCAAAAGAAAAGAAAAGAAAAGAAACGGAAAAAAAAATGGTGAGTTGATCACAAATGGGGGTTTTTCTTTTCTGTTTTTTTTTTGGGTTGCAAGTTGATTAGAGATAGTTAAACTACTATATTTTTCTACGGTGCAGGATCATAACGTTTGGACTCCTTGAATTTATTAAGTCGATTCCAGGAGCACAAAAAATTAAAGGCGTGTCTGCAAGAGTCCTAATTAAGCATGCCCTATAATATCAGTGCCTCCCAAATGCCTATAATCTACTCCACTATGTATTCGTTTGAAACTTTGATTTGAAGAAGATCTTATATATATATATATTTGGTAAGAAGATCTTATATAATTTAAAGCTAAGGCCAGGCTTAGGACAGTTAGGAGTTATAATAGAAAAAGCGTTTAGAGAGGAAGGGAGAATGGAATACCTTATCAGACATGGTGGTGGGTCCTGATTCCTCCGGTTTTTCTCCTGTCTTGTCTCCCGCTACACTCACCGCGGAGCACGAGATCTGCATTATATGCCATTGCCGGAATACAAAATTAAATTTAGAAAAAAACAAGCTGGGAAACGCCAAGGAAACCGTTTTCTTGGAGAGGAAACAATAGTAAAAGAGCCATTGCTAAAAAAAAAAAACAGTTAATTTCTTTTGGTAAACACTAGAAATCACTTAAAAAGGCAGAAAAGGGGAGAATTTAAGATAAACCTGAATCTTAGAAATGATTGCTTTTTGGGAGCAAGCAAGCAAGTAAATCCTTCAAGAAGGAATTCAAAAAGAAAAGAACCAAACACAGACAATGGAGGAAACTTTGAAAAGAAACCGAGCAATCAGAGAAAATCGAGAATGTAATCTATTTAGGCAAAAGGAAAAAAAATAAAAAAACCAATTTTTTGAAAAATGACGGGAATGGGAAAACCCCAGTTATCAGAAGGGAGGGATGGGGAGCAATGCTTTCAAATTAGGCGGAAGGAATAAAATTTAAGACCAATCATTCAAAAAAAAAAAACTGTTCTTGCTTGGAAAAAATTAGACAAAATGTGATTTTTTGCCAAAAGAATCTGTGAAGAATCCAATCTGAAGAACTAATTTCTAAGGTAGCATAAGGAGAACATTTCAAAGCTGAGCACAGGAAATGGCAGCAATGTCCGTTAGATCAGACAGAAAGAAAGAAACTTTAGTAGAAATCCATTGAAAAATTTAATCTTTTTGGAGAACAATGAGGTTAGAAACTAAGGGGGAAGGGAAGGAAAGGGAAATCGAAGCTCAGCAGAGAAGATGCAGGGACTTTGCGACTATAACAGGAAAAAAAAACACGAACAAAACGACGAAGAGAAGAATATAACGGGGAGGAAAAAATGGGAGGAAAGAGGGGTGTAGCTTACGGTTTTTGATGGGCGGCGAGTGGGGGTGGGATCGATGGAGAAGGAGGCGCAGGGGAACCCAATCCTCTTGGCTGCTCTCTTCCATCTCGACGCTCCACCCCCCATTTCCCAAGCTTCCAACCAAAACCCTCTCTAGGAAAAGAGCTCGTTCCTTTCCTCCTCCTCCTCCTACTCCTCCTCCTCTGCTCCCTTCTTTCCCTTCTTCTTCTCTTCTAATGTCCGTCCCACGCTGGCTTTGGGGGTTCCCACGAAAGTTCTCTCTCTGTTCTTTGCTTTATGCTTCAGTTTCCACACACAGAGACAGTTCACTTTTCCTTTTTCTTTTTTACTGAAAAGGGCCAATTGGAACTCCTAAATATATGGTGTAAATTTTTAGGTTGGTATTTCTTTTACTTTAACGTTGGGTTTTTGAGGAGATCCCAACGGAGCAAACGACATCATAAGGGTGAAAGATTTGACAGTGTTTTTTTTTTAAAAAAAAATCATGTTTTGATGTTTTTGCCCCCTTTTTTTTTTATAACTTATTATTGGTTTTACCCTGCTTTATGTCAAACCAAACAGGCCTCAGATGCTGTAGAATATCAGAGAAGTGATGGACGTACAGGAATATCTAAAAAGTTATATATAGAATATAGTGGTTGGATTAGGTAGGAATTGATTGCGGTTATGACGCAGATGAAAGATCAGTAAATCCCAAATATGCTAATAAATTATTTTTTTGGAGCAAGAAATTTGACTTAGATTAATGCAAGAATGCATAAGAATATATATTTACTTCTATATTAATTATTTATTTTTAAATTTTTAAATATTTATATGAGATTATAAAATTTAAATAATATTTTTTTAATTAATTTTTTCGAATGAGATTCTAAATTTGATAAATAATATTACAGTCAATCTAATTCATAATTTATGTGGACTATGAGACAATGCACCATAGGTCTATTGAGATTAACAATGAGTTGATTATAATATTTATAAATTAAATTAAAATAGATTTAAATTTTTATTTTGATGATAATATCAAGATTTAAATAAGGAGGGCATGTGAGAATCTGTCTTAAAATTATTCTATGATATGTAGATCATGAGTAGAAAAAATACAAGAAAGTATTTGGCAATAGATCTTTCTTTTTTTTAATATGGCCGTCTATCGATTTTTAAAAAAAAAGATATATATATATATATATATATTTAATTCTGAATGAATTATTTATGGAAGAGAACTTGAATATTTATATAAGTTCAAAAAATTTAAATAATATATTTTGATTAATTTTTTTAAATAAATTTTTAGATTGTAGTAAAATAAATAAAAATATTAAAAAAATAAAGATGATAAGAGATTTTCAAAGAGTGATGTCGGGTTGCCCAGTATTCATGCTGAAAAAAATTTTCTTGCCACATGGCATAAGGTGGTTATAGTGTAATTTGTGAGAATTAATGTAAGGGACAGAAGCGGTTGAATTCAAAGTCGTCATGCTAGCATTAATGGGTATAAAGTGTTCTTTATTTGCAAAAAATAAGCATTCAAAATTATATCCCTGTTTTCAAAATCTAACTAATATCGAGAGCTAATTCATGTTGCTCAGAAAATAAATAGACAAGAAATGTACTGGCTTATCAAGCTGGTAAAATATTTAATAATCGGATCAAGTGATCCGAAAAACTAATATGGACAAGCATGCTAGTCGACCAATCAGTTTTCCCACATTAGAGCGCTTGCATACAAAACTAGCTTGAACGTGCATGCACACATGATTGAGGGGATCAGCAAGTGGAGCTTTTGTTTGGTTTTAGTCATGCATCTTAAATGTCTGAACATTAATTTTCAATCTCTGAAGGTACGATGAGTGATTAATTTCCTGTTACACATTCGTATCCTCGTAACTTTATGAAAAGAATACATGAATTGCATTTGATACGTCTCGTGAAAGATAATATAAATTATTTTTAAAAAATAAATTATTATTATTAAATTATTAATAATATTAATTATTATATTCGATACATATAATTAATGTTACAATAAAATTATTAAAAATTTTGATTGATATATTGTACATGACAATCAAATTATCGATAATATAAAATTAAAATTTTAAAATAATTTTAATAATTTTATTCTGTATAAATATAGAAGAACAAGAGAGGTGACGAAGGATGAGGAGCCGTGGTTGGTGGAGGAGGGTTGGGATGAGAGATGGAGTTGTGAGCAAGTGATGGAGCAGAGGAGCCATGGGGGAGAGTGCAGACGGTTGAACAATAGTTTTGTATGATTTTTTTTAAAAAATAATTTTATCTAAAATTTTTATTATAATATTATTAAAGAAATGATAATATGAATAATTATTTTTTTTAAATTATATAGAATATCTCATAAAAGGTAATATAAATGGGCAAGATAATTTTAATTGTTATCTAAAAGATATATCAAAAATAGCAATCTAATTGCAGATAATTTGGATAAGTTGTCGGTCACTCAATGCATCCACGGTTCATATAACACACAACATCTCCGCCACTGCTTTGACAACCGTACAATTCACACCCAGGGTTCACATTATAACAAATCTCTTGTCGCCTGTTCCACGATTGGTGGAGGTAATTAATGCTACAGATCAACGGAGCCTAAGCTTCTCTCAAATGGTAGATGATTATAGGGAAGTTGTATAGTGTTTTAATTATTGCAATCCTAGTTAATGAGGGATTAATTAGTCATAATGCTTTATGTCCAAGAAGATACCTCCGAAGTCTTTGAATTTGTCTTAACGTCACGCCAACCAATAGCTATTTCCTCGGCAAATACTCGCCGAACTCGGCTGGCCGAGAAAACCGGCAACTCGTTCCTTTCTGTCTGGTCTCGTGCCGGTCTTTGGAGAGCCAAAGGAAGTGGAGACTGTGGAAGAAAAGCAAAGCATCATTGTGGTGACCCCGCGGATAAGCGACTATATTAAAATGTTCCCCTCTTATTAACCTTTTTCTCACCTAACAACCACCTCCATGCGGAGGGCAATGTTGATCAGACGGCCAGGATGAATTATCTTCTTGAGCTGTCATAATCTTAAAACTGATCTAAAAAAATTAATTAAAAAATATTATTTAAATTTTTTGATCTTTAACTTTTTGACTCTATTTAAATATCTAAAATCTCTATAATAATCGATGCAATGATGTAACATTAAATACATATTATACAAGTAGTTATATATCCTCTCTTTATATCTTGTTATTGTTGCCAAGCTAAAGATTCAAATCCAATCAAATTCAACCATGCATATCATAAATTTAATTTAGACTCATATTATAATACCTTCTAGTCCGTATAAAATATGTGCCGGATTTGCTCCATATTATTTGTCACAATTTAAAAATTTATCCAAAAAAAATTAGTCAAAAAATTTTATTTAAAAAAAATTAATAAAAAAATATTATTTAAATTTTTTATTTTTATATAAATATTTAAAATCTATTTAATATATATTTGATGCAAAATCAAGTCTATGTAGATTTTCCGCGAGAGCCACCATGTGACCACAGTGACAAAGAATGTTATGAAGCAGCAATTTAATAAAAAAAAAATATTTTCATGCCCATTTTTTGTATCTATTCTGTGTTTATCATGTGTCGGGAGTTGGTTGAAGGACCACCAATAGGGCCCGGGCAGTTTGCGTTACAGCTCATCGAGGGGGTCGATGTTATCCCTGTTTTTCCGTATGTCCTCCCATGGTACCAATGAGAGGGTGATTCGTTTTAGACCTCACCCATTGCACAAAATTTTTATTTATTTTTTGTGGCATGTGTTGTTTATTTTAAACCCATCCCTGAAGTAGCAAAATGATTGGTAATTTATCGTAGTGTGACAATTAGTTCAATTAATAACATGGATGCAAATCAGAATCGGCTACGTGACCCACGCCAACTGGGGATTGGCTTTGTGTGGGAGAAGTCGGTCCCCTGAAAAGAAGCTGTAACTCAGAGTTACATTAGTTTAGTATGTCATGCTCTACCGGTTTCAAGCTAGAGTTAGTGTTATTCATTTATTTAATGGTAGTGCATGTCACGGAATTAATAGCGGACCATTATTCAGTCCCCCACTACCATTCATTTCAATTGAGATGGTCTAGCAAACAATAAATAACGAAGGTAATCCACGATTGTCATTGTATGGCGGTACAGAAATTTAAACGCACGACATAAGATAACTCTGCTGTCGATTAATTTCATCATTAGCTACACTGCGAACTTACGCCAGTGCATCCACTTATTCCAAAATAAACAATGATTATTCTTTCCAACGTTAAAATTCTCCATTTTCGCATGCCACCAACCAATTTTTTCTTGGATGGTAATTTCGGGCTTCATCATCTGTGTCTATTCTTTTCTAGCCGCTACTATTTCTCAAATAATTGGTGCACAAAGGACTAACTATTTGCCAAAGAATCTTATATAATAATTTATATGCCATAAATAATCTCAATGTCCACAACGTGAAGGCTCTTTGCACAGCACATGCGAACTGCTTTTATATGAGCAATGCTATGGTAACCCAGAAGAACCACTCAAAGAAGTTACTCAACTGTCTTCACCATTCACGTTGCTTTATTATGTGGCACATGACTGCAAATCCAAATAAAAGGGAGCAAAAAGAGTACAAGACACCAGCAGCTGAGTGATTTTTTTTTTTGGAGTCATACTTCATTTTTTTGTTTTTATGGGGTAAAGAGTTCATATTACAGAGCAATTTTAGTTTTATATAGATCCAGTAATTCTTTTCTATGTTTGAGCAATGCTTAATGTATGAACTCCTTGGCCAAGTTAACGCAGCGTTTTCTGATTAGTGGAAAATATTTTTCTCAGAACAAGAGCGCAATTTTCGTATCTCTAGCGGTTCTTCTGGTTGTTTTCTCCGTGGTGACCTCTGAGACGCGTGCCCTGGCGGCATGAGGGAGAGAATTAAAAGAAAAAGAGAGCCGTTACGTTTGAATTCCAGTTGGCCGACTCGGGATGCCGCTTGAGGTCGTTGCTGTTTGACGACGTGGTGGACATCCGGTGATAGTTACACTGGGACCCACCAAGCACGCCTGCTAAAATTTTATGGAGGAGGTCAGTGACTGATCGGACAGCATTCATTGCTGGCTGAGGCAAAGCAGCTGATCGGACCGGGTGGGCGCCCAGATGAACGGGAGCCTCCATTTAGATCGTTGGATTCGAACGGGTCTTCAGGCCGGCACTGATAAGTGGGCCCCAGGACGACCTTGAGTAGCGCATCTCAAGGCTAACTGAAGCAGTCGCTCGTTTTAAACCCGTCTTTCTCTTTATCCTTTTTTTTTTTTTTTTTTTTTTCTTTTTAAATATTTTCTTCTGTCCTTTATAGGCAGCCCAGCCACGTTGGCATAAGGCTGAAACTGAAATACCTAACACATATATAAATACACATACATACATAGATAACACACACACACACACACACACACATATATATATATATATATATATATATATATATATATATAGAGAGAGAGAGAGAATATATTTTAGGTTATCTTCTTAAAAATGGAGTTAATGATTTTATATCTAAATAGAAGATTCAAAATATTGTACGTGATCCATGCTACAAAAAATGTCTAAAAATCTAAATTTATATATTTTCATGAGCTCTAAAATATGTATTAAATTAATATAAAAATAAATAATATTAATTACATTAATATAATAAAGTACAATGATGAGATACATAAATTAAAAATTTATTTTATGAATTATGATTTACATATCTTAAAATATGGATAAATTTAAATTCATTAGATTTTGATAATTAGATCATAGTAAAATACAGAATCCCGCTTTTGAAATCATCCATTTGATATTTACTTGATGGTCAGATTAGAGATAATAAAAAGATATAAATTTTAGTTTTTAGATAATTTCTATATGTAGATCATATTCAAAAAAAAAATTTATCTTGAATTTGAACAGTCTATTGTTGATTTTGAGTTATTTATTTATTTTTTTTAAGAATTAACATAAAATATGCAGTTCAACTCATACATAAATTTTGGTTCAAATCCCTATGATGCAATCTAAGTGCCATTTCTCTAACAACCAAGAGCATATAATGCAAGAAATGCAACAGTGGCTTACTAATGGTGCGAAAAAGCAACATATGCAGCACCTATGACTATATGAGTTCGTATAGAAATTTTACTTGTGGTGGCTTATATTGACTTGAAGTGCAGTTGGTACGGGTGTTGCCGCTTGCAAAGTTGATGTTGGGACAACATCGCAGCATGTGTACGTGATCATGATCATGGTAATAAGTACCTATCATTTTCCTGAAACAACATGATCACCAACCAAAGTGAGGAAAAAAAAATTATTACTATAGGCAAAATGGAAGACAGTTTACATGTACGCTCATATCCATCAAACAAAACCAACACTTTGAATTGAGATTCTGGATAAAACCCAATTATCACAATTTATGATCCTCAGTTGAGAACTTAATTTTCCTCAATCAATAAATAACCTTTTATTAGCTTAATTTTCCTTCTACCAACTTATGTCAAAAAATATTGTAAAATATTGCATATTCAAGCTCAGTTGATGACCTAGAATTAGATTTGATGTCTCAACATTCTACTTACATAGAGACATCTCCACTTTGATACTAATATGTACTGATGTGTCTAAGAGAATTAAAAATAATGGCACATATCTGTTGGGGTAAGTCAATTGACTCCCAACTCAAGTCAACCAACCCCTGACATCCGACTCAATAAAGATTGATCGATCGAACATACAACTCTGACTATGCATCGACTGACACTGACTCATGATCGACGAACTGATTTACATTTGGCTACTATCGATCAACAGCAGAACAATCTTCGACCTAAGACTGTCGACATATCAGAATTACCAGCCGACGGTCGTCCACACCAATATTACCGACATATAGTCGGTCAGTCTGCTCAACATGCGGTAACCGTTATAAACGGTTATTGACTACGTGTCACGGCAATTAGTGAGGATTAACGACCCATTAACTTCATAATTATGGTCCGATAATTTAGCATCATAAAAAACGAGATCACGTACTCGATGGTTACATCAGATTCATCTATAAAAATAGGATAAAAAAATAGTACTGATAAGACACTTCTGAGTTAGAGTTCTGCTACTCTCGATATTCTACTACTGTTCACCAATTTTTTTTTTGACTTAAATATTGGAGGATCTCTGTCGGACATAATTTTGATCTGTGAGGATGCTGTTTTGCAGGTGCTCTTCATCGATGATAGATGATAGAAAATTGATCATAATAATATTTTTTTTAAAAAATTATGATTTACAAATGCTCGGCTAGAAAATTTGTAAATATTTTCCTGTACTTAGAGCAGAGGAAGCACCAACGGCAGATGGCTTTAGACTCCATCACAATCGCAGCATTTCAGCATTTCAGAATCCAGTGACAACTTGCCCAGTCCAGACTCCAGAAATAAAAATGGACGAGATAAAGTTCCCAGATAATTCACAGTCACATTAATGGTTGCTCAACACCCGATGGAACCTCAGATGGCAACTTCCTTGACGTGCTGCAATTTGGATTTTCCAGATAGTTA
This sequence comes from Elaeis guineensis, assembly GCF_000442705.2. Taxonomy (NCBI): domain Eukaryota; kingdom Viridiplantae; phylum Streptophyta; class Magnoliopsida; order Arecales; family Arecaceae; genus Elaeis; species Elaeis guineensis. The sequence goes on along the minus strand of NC_025993.2, from coordinate 164,543,596 downwards.
GAAACATAAAGTAGGTAAAGCGGACTATTGTTCACATCCTTCCAAGTTATTGAAAGCCTCCATGTCTTCAGCTCTAAAGCCGACAAAATTGTGAAGATCTTATTTCCCCCAGATAACTAGTCTTGTGATAGGCTTTTCTCTTGTCACAATATGCAAAGATTTTTAGACTGCAATATTAACCACATCCTAAATAGGACATGAAAGAAAAATAAACGATCCATCTAGGCAAGATGAAGCAATCTATTTTCCTATACCATGATCTATGACCATATGTTATGCCCCAATAATGATAAGTGGCGTCAAATTCTGTTATTTTTATGAACAAAGATTTATTTAAGGAAAATTTAAGCATAGGCTATCCATATCCTATAGCTAATAAAACCACAAAATGTTTTCTCCTCAGAAATCCTAGTACTTGATGCTCCACTCTAGACCAGGCCCTATGCCGAACCGTCCTTGCCCCATTGACACCCTTAACTCAAAAAGCTAGTTAGTAGCCTTGAAGTGGGTGAAAATATCCCATTAGATCCAAGAGAAATATCTACACAACAGAAGTCTTACATTATTATAATATCCAAACCCACCATGCCCTTGAACGTGGACACTAAACCCCAATTCTTAATAACATAAATCTTACACAACAAATAAAATTTTAACATAATGTGACCCTTGAAGGAATTCCTCTATTTCTAGCTTAAAATTTTGAGTAGATTAGAATTTTACACAACAAAGAGGGCACAAGCACATAATATGAGCACTGTGAGGATGAGAATGTGAACGTGAAACCATGGAGGATTAACAGCAGAAATAGAAATACTCTGGCATAAGACTTGCATTAAATTGAAAAATGGGCTGCAAGAGTAAAGACCATGATAGCATTAGTATGTGTAAAAAAAAAAAAAAAAGAAAAGAAAAATCAGATGTTCCCACAAGTGAAGCAGCAAGCTATCCAAACTATGGTTATGATCAGCATTGCAATGCAAAGGTGGAGACTAGACAAGGATGAACCAAATAACCATGAAAGCTCTGAAGTTATCACAAAGAGCTTCTAATGCATGCTATGACGAACATGCCACAATATCCAAAAACTAGATTCTCCATGTTTAAAATGCATACAGCACTATGCATGTATGATATAATCTTTTTTATGGTTCAACTCCAGTATTGCCCTGAGAACTGCCTGCCTAGGAAATTGGATCCCCACCTTAGTAGTCACATTTTAGAATATAGAGACGGCACCATGGAGTAAAGCACGAGCATCCGAACCATATGGCCCTAAAGTTCAATCTCAAAACGATGCAACACCTCCTAAATATTTGCTGACAAGTTTTAGGTACCACTAATCTTCCCTATAAGGCAAGCGTTTATGCTACGTACGAGAGAAAAGGAAAAAAGATTAATACGGGAAAACCAAAGGTTTCATAATCCTCGAACCATCTAAAAAGCAGACTATTTTAACATTTGTCATTCATCTCAAGAACAATACTAGTTCCTGCAAGAAGAGAAATAATCGATGTGGACGCTCTCATAGCAAGAAAATTTTGTCACATGAGACTCCATAAATTCCCAATCTTTATTGTGACATCTAATTTATGACTGAACACGACAGGCATAGAGATTTCTTTTTTTTTTTTTTGTTTGGTAGAAAATAGCCATAGAGAATTTTATTTACATCCCAAAACCATGTAATGTCCCAACCTTGTACCTAAGATGATATACCAAAATAACTCTCCTAATTTTTTAAAAAATAATCCGATATTTGCTGGGCTCTTCTCCCTCGTATGGTTTTTCCTTCCATTGATACAACTAATGCCAAAATCCTACCTGACTATAGTAGCTTGAAGGGCACCAATCAATATGCAGAGAGACATTGATCTGCACATAAAATGAAGAAAAAAGTTTGTCAGATTGGTTTTGATCGAGCCCTCCGATACTTGAGTCAATAAATATTTAGAATAACAGCAACAAAGAGAAAATATAAGAGAAGATTATAGTAATATAGAATATTATCCTATTCGATTTGGTTGTCTTGATTTTAGTCTGCTTTCATCCCGTCATGCTCGGATTAATTATTTTATCTTAACTTTTTTATCCCAACCCTTTTAGGTTGATCTTTTCATCTCGATTTTGTCAGATTAGTTTTTTCATCTCAGTCTTCTCGGGTTGGCCTAAGGAATTCGGTCTTGGGCTCCTCACCTCAGTCTTCTAAAGTTAGTTTTAAGAGCTTGGACTTGGGACTTTGGGAATTCAAATGGAGTTTGGCTTTTGGGAGTTAGATCTTCGACTTCTCACCTTGACCTCTGACTTGATAGCTTGATTTTTTTTTTATTTCATCCTCCATCTTGATAGCTCGACCTGGATTTTCACCTCGATTTTCTCATCTCAATATTGACTTTTACTTTGGCCTTGGTCATCACCTTAGTCTTAGCCTTAATCTTAGTTTTCACTTTGGCCTTGATCATCACCTTGATCTTAGCTTTCACCTTAGTCTTGACTTTCATTTTAGCCTCAGTCATCGCATCATTTTTGGCCTTCACCCCGATCTCAATCTTGACTTTTACTTCAACTTGGCTTTTACTTTAGCTTTAGCTTTCACCTTAGTTTGGGTCTTGACTTTTACTTCAACTTGGTTTATACCTAGACCTCGGCAACTCATAGATCTATTGACATGCTAAAAAAAAAAAAAAAAAAGTAAAATGATAGATGAGAGTTTAAGAGTTTTTCATCGTGAGAATTTTAAGCTATAAAAGTTTCTTCTTTTGAAGATCTGTTCTTTTAGAGTCCTTTGGCTCTATTTATATAAGTAAGGGAGCACGAACCTGCTACAATTAGAGGCAAAAATTAAGGAATGAGTTATAACCTTCTATCTTATGAGCTATAACCATCCTCCTGCTTTTGAATTCTCTTAATTATGGAGTTGTAACCATCCAAAATCCAAACTTTTTCTAAATTGCTTGTCATGTATCCACCCACTATAGATAGATTGATTTTATGCTATATCAGACACCAACTCAGGTTTCAGATTTGTCTCTATCCTTTCTCTTTGCTCTCCTAGTGGAGAAATGCTGGGGTTTAGGGGTTTGAATTAGTTTTTCCTCCTGAAGCAGGAGTAGCTGCAGGTCATCTCCGAGTTGGGAGCGGGACTGGTCTTTACATAGCTAAAGCTCCGTTCTGGTGATCCACAGTCACTCGTTAACTAATAATGCACCTATGGCTCGCTGCATTCTACGCGGATGCATTCTCTACGGTCCATTTTTATATTTGCAAAGCCATCCATCAAAAACTCTTTTATTATTTTTAAAAAAAGTTTTACACGTACCGCAGTTGTCATAATTATTATATATACTGATATACGTATATTTTACACGGCAGATGTGAAGATTTCAAGCTCGATTGCCATGCGCGTTCACATTCGAGCGCATGCTAATCACCGTTCAAAGTTTTATCTCCCCGTCCGTTCCGTTTCGCTCCGCGCTCTTTATAAGCACCGCCTTAACCCGGGTTCTTTAGTAATTTTCTCTCACATCCCAGGGTAATCCGGCCTCAGACTTTCAAATCCCCGGAGGTCGCCCTCCTTTCCTCCGAACTAGCCGTTAGTAGCTCCACGACCTACCTCCACGTTCCCCACCACCTCTCTCCCCCTCTCTCCCCCAGCTCGAGAGTCCTTTAAAAACCCTGGTTTCTTTCAGTCCGGTCGATTCCTTCCACTGCCTCTTTCTTTCATTCTTTAAAGAATAATCCCTAGGAGATGTTCACCGAAGGGCTGGACGAGAAGGCAATCAACTGGATCAACCAGGTCGAGCAACCCTAGCTCCTTGCTTAAAGCCCTAATTTCTTGTTTCCTTTTTTTGTTCTTTTTCCCCATAGAAGCTGAAGTTTTGGTCTTTCTTGATTTATTATGGGGCTTCTTGATCTCTTTTTATTTCCCATAATTAAGTTTCTTGCGATCACTTCTTTATTTGTTGTTCCGGCTTTCTTTAATTTCTTGTTTCTTAGGCTTCGATTGCAAGGCGCTGCTTTTTCTCTTGAAAAATGGGTTTCTTGTTTCTTCCAATCGGGAATCTTTTAATGGGTTATCTATATGAATTAAATGATCCACCATCATTTCTCTTCAAGTTCTTGTCTCTATATCTGCTAAGAGAAATGATTTGGTCTCTGATTCGCTTTAGCTTTTTTAATATTGTTTAATATAGCTCTGCTACGTAGGGCTTGTCAGTTTCCAACTCCTAAAATCACTTGACGAATTCTTTCGTGGTTGATTTTTTATTTCCTTTCGAAAAATTCTTTCGTGGTTGATTTTTTATTTCCTTTCTTTTCTATTTGCTGTAGTTTACACGACTTATCTTGATTTTTGATTAATCTTTGGTCATTTGGTTATTTAGTATTAGAAAATAATAACTAAGTTTCTGTGTATTGATGCTGAAAGTATTGGATCATGGTTTCTCTTCAGTTGTCAACCAGAAATTTAATGTTCTGCCATTAAAGAACATGGTTTTTTGGGCATAGCAAATAAAACATACACGCTCTCCTTAAGTGCGTTGATTTGAGTGGATTTCTTGGCGCAGTCATTGGAATTTGGTTTCCGGACCTTAACAGGAAGGTGCATAATCTATTTTTTGTGAATCTTTTTTTGATCTGTGCAGGGATCTGATGCTGATCCACAGCCTCGTTCTCCTCTGATAGAGAAATATCCCCTGGATTCGGTGTCGAATCAACCCTTGATATACAAAAGCAATAACTTTTTATCACCAAAAGTTTTGCCACCAGTAAAATTCCATTCTGGTTTGCTAGGGCCTCGCCCTGACTTATGTGATTCAGAAGATGATGAGAGTGTGGCTTCCGTTCCAGAAGACTCCTATGTGAATTATTCCGACACTTTTGAGGAGGATGGTTTAGCCTCTAGTGACTCTGACCTGTTTGAGAAGCCAAAGAACCAAAGTTATGAGGACGAGATCGATTCCAGTGTAGTATTGAGCCACGAGCTGACAAGAGGATCAGACAGCACACTTCAGAGAACATTGCTGCGTGGACTTTCCAAGGAGAATTTGAGAGTTGAAGTGGAAAGACATGTCACATGTACTTATGGTGCTAGGAGGATTGCTGATAGAAGTTCCATCTCAGGTGATATCGCTCATAATCATGAGCAAGATGGGTTCCCCAGTTCACATGTATGCATTACTATATCCGCTACAATTAAGACTTTGCTGAATGGATAAAATATGTGTGATATAACTAGCATTCAGAAATCATGAATGGTCATGAGCACAAGTGTCATAAATAAATTTACTGCTTCACTAGTTCTTTTTTTTTTTTTGACAGAAAAAAAATTCTCAAAAAGCAAGGCTATGTCATTCCTTTTTATTAGTTTCATTTGCTTTTTTGACCACAGGATTATCCTTTTAAAGAATCTACGGTGCAGAGGTTTCAAGAAGTAGGAACACCCAGTGCACCTCCCATTGAGGGACATGGAGGAGGAGGAAGTAACACAGATATAGAGGGTAAGCATGTATAGGTTCCAGTCATGAGACTCAAGCTTGATTTATAGCATAAACGAATCAAACTAACGAACGGATGCACTAATCAGTTGGAACAAAGTTGAATTTTGAGAGCATTGAGGTCCGACCAGATCTGGGAACAGAGTCGCAGAAAGTTGATGAGGTGCCCGCAAGGTACGTAAGTTTGCTTTCCTTAGGGACACAAAGTACTGGTTTCATGTGGCCATCAGCATTTATTATTGACATTATTTTTTATTTATCAATGGAATTTGAACTTAGATCCATTTCTGGAGAGAGGGATGTGCAGATGCCTTCTTGGCAAACAAATTTGGCTGCTCAGATACCAAGCTACACTACCAGGTGCTGTTGTTTAGCTATGATACATTCCAATAGCCTCGAGCCCTAACAATTACTCTATAACTTTGGTGTCTTTGCCCTGTCATTGCTTAAAGAAATTAATTATGCCTCTTTCTTTTTGGTTGACCTGTTTATTGCAGCAGTGTTCGGAGCGCTTGGCAAACTTTTATAGCTTACGATGCATGCTTCCGGCTGTGTCTCAATGCATGGGCAAGGAACTGTATGGAGGCTCCAGAATTCCTTCGAGATGAATGCATGGCTCTGCGCAATGCCTTCGGGTACTAGTTTCTAGTTGCTGCTACTTTATGAAAGTCCTTTTGTTCAGTTGTTCTTTTTAATTTATGTAGTTCTAGATAATGAGAATTAATTTTTTCTCTTTTTTTACAGATTACAGAAGTATTTATTGCAACCTCATGGTCTAATTCAGGAGGAAGGAAGGCATGCTGATAACAAAGAAGTAACTTGCACTATGAAAGGGAGGAAGGTGATCGGACAGATTGAGGTGGAAGGTAAGGCCTCCTTAACATATAAAAATATATATATGCTCTTTCACCAACTGCATAATGCAACTTATGAATCAATTAGCATGATATTTTGATGTTAAATACTTATCCCACAATCTTTTATTATATTTAACATGTTCGGCTTAAAATGCCAAACCATGAGGCTTGCAATGCTTTTATCCCTTTACATTATGAACGTGGCTAGATTCCTACAACTTAAAATGACAAATGAATCAACCATTGCAGCAAGCATTCTAGGAACCTGTAATGCTGAAGCCATTAAATTTGACTCTTTTGTAGATATTGCATGAATTACGTTGCTTTATTGCTTTAAAAGTAGGGGAGCAATTCCAAAATTCTTGTCAACTTTCTTCTTTCTAACATCTGTAATCCTACCAGATATTTATGTGCATTGTTCCTTTAATATACGTATTCTCAGAGTTTTAACAACAATCTTCTCACTGCTTGTAATAGTGAAAAAAATTTGCATCATACATTGCTTTATCGCATGAAATTTGACTCTTTGTAGATATTGCATGAATTACGTTGCTTTATTGCTTTAAAAGTAGGGGAGCAATTCTACAATTCTTGTCAATTTTCTCCTTTCTAACATGTGTAATCCGACCAGATATTTGTATGCACTATTCCTCTAATATACCTATGCTGAGAGTTTTAACAACAATCTTCTCACTGCTTGTACTAGTGAAAAAAATTCGCATCATACCTCAAAGAAAAAAGCTTCGGGCCACGTCTTCTTATAGATCTATATATATGCAAGTCGGAGTTGAATATGTTAGACATGTCTCTACAATGTTGAAAAGTCACATTAATTCATTGAAAGCAACTTCATTTCCAGTTTCACCTGAAGGTTTGAAGCTGAACTTTTCCATCTAGTTGAGCCTGGATATATGTTGGTCTTTTTGATTGCTAGTGTTGCTGATATTTTCTTTTTCCATTTTTGCAGAAGTTTTATCATGCTTCTTACAGTTGAAAAGCTCCAGTGAAGATGCACTTGCAGGCTCCAATTCTCAAGTCTGCTTGAAACCTGGAACTGGTGATTCTCATGTCTTGTAAGTTGGATACTTGAACTCTAATATTACTGTGCATGTTAATCATTTGAGGAAAAATGACAACCTAATCGTTCAGATCAGCAGCTATACAAACCGTCTTCTTCACATATCAAATTATGGGATTCTATTATTGCATAATTTGTTGTTTAGGAACTACTAACTTGCACATCTGTTTTCAGTTATCCAGAGAGTCAAGCAGATGCTCTTCTGGTAGAGGTCCAGGATATCAACACGGTTAAACAGGGCCATGCAATAATTCAAATGTCATCGTTGATCGATAGTCATGTATGTATCTGTTCTTTTATCTTTGACTGGCCATCTCCTGATTTGGGGTTTCTGTTAACATCATCAGAACTAAGTGTAGTTATTTAATTGATGCTACAAATTAAGCAGGGAGAAATAATAAGGTGGTGGCCATTATACCAAGATGATCATGGATGTGTAGGAAATGTTCAGCTCTCCATCTGTATTTCTGGTCCATCTGACAAGATAAGCGGTGCAAAGGTAGAGCTCTGGTCCATTAAAATAGCTTTCTTTTCCTTTCATTTTGAAACACTGAGGTGTTCTAAAGCCTAAATTGTGAAAACAGTATCCATTGAAACACATGCAGATATTTATCAAAATTAAGCTTTTGAAGTTCTCCCTTCATCATAAGTTCTCATTGGGCAAGGATTATCAAAAATTTTATGTCTTCATTAAGCCTTCTTTGCCTAGCCATGATGGATGGTCCTGCCATTTGTTGCAGGGAGGCCCTGTCGTGGAAACAGTCATATATGATCTAGTATTGGAGGCAGCAACACGAGCACAGCATCTTCATCCAAAAAATTTGCACATAAATGGTGCATGGAGGTGGCTTTTGAATGAATTTGCTGACTATTATGGAGTATCTGAGGCATATACAAAGCTAAGGTACTTAGTATATGAACTGCACCCTATATGTGAACCGTTTGCAAGTAAAGATCCTAATGTTCTTTTTATGTGGCAATTCTCTCTAGGTATCTTTCATACATCATGAATATTGCAACACCAACAAAGGATTGTCTAGAGCTCATTTATGAGCTGCTCTTGCCCATCATAAGGGCTCGTGATGAAAAGATTCTAACAAGACAAGAGGTTTTCCCCCTTTCTTTCTTGTTCTTGTTCTTCTTTTTTGTTTTTGCTCTCTGTGATGCACTGATAAAATTGTCATCCTGACTTTTATGTTCATTCTTCTGTCTAGTAACTGTTGGACAAGTTCTGTTTTCTGTGAAGGCAATGCAATAGCTATAAAACTCCTTATAGACATTCTACAATTTCAAATGGTTCTCTTTGTCTCTTTAAACATATGCTCACAATTGGAATTCAAGCATAGTATATCTACTAACATGTTTGCACCTTCATGATATCAATGCAAATTAACATCACCGATCGAGATTTTAACTTAGTGCCTCTAGTATGGCTAATCCATCTGATATAAGCTCAGAATTAAGGAAATTATCAATTCATGGTTAAGACACATTATCTGTAAAGAATTGTTTGAAAATTGCAACTTGTGTTGACAGTCATTCAATACTCTATGCTGTTCTAAACAACAAGAAGTGTCTTAGTCCACTCTCGCTTTTCTGGCATTTCCTAAATCCTTGTAATGCATCTTCAAAATTAAGCAAACTCACATGGTACCTTTTGGTTTCATGTTCTGCAGAGAAGCATATTATTAGATTGTGAAGAACAAATCAAGATGCTACTAGCAACCACATTTGAAAATTACAAGTCATTAGATGACCTCTCGCCTACAGGACTGACAGACATGTTTGATCCAATACTGGAATCTGCTGCACCAGCTTTAATTCCTGCTGTGCAAATATTTACCCTTCTGCATGACATTCTCTCTCACGAAGCTCAAAATATACTGAGAAACTATTTGCAGGTCAGTTATCAGATGGATGTCGTTAGCTTTGCAATTTTCTTGAAAAACAGAAATTTCATATCTTAGAAGTTTTCCATTATTATAAAGTAATTTTTAATCTAGTTATTCACCATTTACATTTTAGAATACCTGGCATATATCATGCTTGTTACCTCAATTAAACTTCTACCCATGCGATGTAGCATGTAATGTGACATTTTCTTTCCTTTGTTTATTGTTCCTGCATCAAACACATTATCAATTGTTATAGTTTGCATGAACATGAAGTCAAATTGTTGATTACAAACAGGGCTACAACCAATAATTTCATGCCTTTTCGATTATGAGGAGGCTTTTTGTTCGAATCTTGCATAGGGTATCCCTATGTGTTTCAACATTGATATGAGAACATTGGCACCTTTTCCAGTAGAATGATGTTCTGTGTTCAGACCTTGGGTGGTGCTTCCCAAATGTTTCAATGTTGGTAGTTCTTCCATCATTTCTATGAAATGATTGGCGAATCTCCCACTGTTATTCTTTAAAGAAAAATATTCATATTGTTAATTATTGATTTCTTATCATTAATTTATCAAACAATATTAAATATCATAAATTAATTAACTTTATCTGGTAGTGTTGACCCGTTGCGAATGATTAAAGCAGCATTCGCAAATAAATTTCTAGGCACATGTAAATACCTAGGTCATCTGCTCCATATCATAAAATATTTGCATGCAATAAATGATCCATATGTTGATTATTGGATTGAACCATTAAATGGAGTGAAAAACAAAATTGTTTATGTTCTTTGCAACTGATTGAGACTAAAATGCGAAGTGTCTTTCAGCCAATCCCCATAATGTGTAAAACCATGTATATACATAATACAAGTCTAGGGAGTGTTAGGAGAGTTTCTACACATCAAGCAGAGTAATAATCACAGGAAGACCTCAAACGAAGACTCCTCATTGCCCATCCACCCAACTAGATATGTGTCTGTAAAATGTAAGAATACTAATGGGCTCCACCTGTAACCCAACCCAACTACACGTGTGCGTACAATGTAACAATTGGATTTTGGATTTCAAATCTCTTAGAGATGTGGGAATAGTCACACAATGGAAGGGCAAAGGATTGTTAGATGGCCTAAAATACACATGGACCCATCCACCCGTCAGCTTAATTTTTTGAGTCGGATTTTAACATGGTATCAGGGCCAATCATCCCTTAGTCATCTCCCTTTCGCTCCACTCTCTTGGTTCCATGTCTCTCGCCCTTGTGAAGGTCTCGTCTGTGGGTTCTCCATGTGTGAGGGGTGCTGGAGCTGCAGAAATAGTCCCATATTGAAAGGCCAAGAGATGTTAGATTGCCTTAAATACACATGGGCCAAATCCTCACGTATGTAAACTTGAGCTTTTCTGTTGGATTTTAACATAATCTCCTAGTTGGCCATTGAAATATAAAGAAAATGACTATTCTAACCAGCATCTAATTTTGACACGTATCGATGTTCTTCTTCTTCATTTTTGTTCACTTCACTTAATTAAGCAAATCACATCAATTTTTTTTTTTCTAGAGGCTTTGCTGGGTGGTTAATTGGTGCTATAAACTAAATGCTGGTCATACATATTAAATTTATTTTTGTGCTTACCTGCCTGCCTCTATATACATGCAGCAAACCTGAGGGCGTTCATAGACCATCAAAATTTAGTTTCCATGTATCTCTTTCTATGAAATTTTAAGTATTAAAGATAAACTTGGTGTTTGTAGTCATGCACATGCCCCAATTTGTAGCGGACCAGTCATATATTGTATTTAATTTAGTCCTTAAATCAATAAATCTTAGATTTTTGTTCCATGTTTAGCAACAAAATTGTAAACGCAGCAGAGGACACAACATCACTAAACTCACAGATTAAAGACAAAAAATAATATTTTTCTATTTTAACTTTGGAGGTTTATGTAACAATAATACACTTCGTTTGACAAACATTAATTTTTGAAGAATTGCAAATCATGCATTTCTTTAAAAACATACAGTAGGTTACAGAATTTATTGAAGTATCGATTCCTTTTACAAGACCTACAAGTTTTAACATGTAATAGTAGAGAAAAAGTTTCATGTTAAAAGCTTCTGTATAAAGATTTATAAATAACATTGGCTTTAAAAGAACAGTGCCTGTTCATCCATCTGCAAGTTCATTGTTGACTTTCTACAGCCATTATTTTTTTCTTTTCACCTTCCTGAGACTTCTAAGTTAAGCAAATTGTGTCCCTTTATTTTCTTTCTTTTTTCTTTCTTAAAGACCGAAAAATTATTATTAACTTGGTAAAGAAACCTTTAAGAGAACTAAACTTGAAATCCTTCTAGTCTCTTGTTGAGATTTTGTCTTCTTTATTTTTCAAAACAAAGGTAGATCAAAAGAAAGCTGCATTTGTTTACAGACTGCAGCTGCAAAGAGATGTAGGCGACATATGGCAGACACTGATGAGTTCATGTCAGGCAACTCCGATGGACTATACACAGATTCAGTGACCATATCCACAGCTTATCTCAAAATGAAAACTTTATGTATAAACATTAGCAATGAGATTCAGGCAGATATCAAGATTCACAATCAGCATATACTTCCCAGGTATGATTTCCGTATCTTTGTAGCCACTCATAACAAGTGAATGAAGGCAAACATGCAGAATAACTTCTACCAAATTTCTTGCTTTTCTTTTTCGTGGTATTGATTGTTCATTTTATTTCAGTTCCATTGATCTGCCAAATATAGCTGCTTCTCTTTATAGCATTGAGCTCTGCAAAAGGCTTAGAGGCTTTCTTTCTGCTTGCCCTCCAGCCAAGCCCTCACCGCATGTGACAGAACTGTTGATTGCAGCAGCTGATTTTGAAAGAAATCTTGACTCATGGAATATCAGGTAAGAGTTACGTCAAATAACTTCAGTACATGTATTGTGTTGGAACTAGATAGTGTGGTATGTTCGCTGGATAATGTTCTCTTGGTGTAATGTAATGACCGATGTTCACCCATACAGAAGTCTTAGCTGAGCTGAGAGGATCCATGGGAGTTATTCCTTGTCAAGCCTATATCTAACCTTGTATGCCCCTTTGTTTTCTAGGCCAGTGCATGGAGGGGTAGTTTCAAAAGATTTATTCCATAACTACATAATGGTTTGGATTCAAGATGCCCGACTGCACTTTCTTGAACTTTGCAAGGCAGAGAAGGTCTCTCTCTCTCTCTCTCTCTCTCTCTCTCTCTCTCTCTCTCTCTCTCTCTCTCATATTAAAAAAAAAAAAGAAATCTTTTTCTATTTCCTGGCAAATTATAAGTTAACTTGAGCGCTAACAAGTTAAAATCCTATTCATAACCCATGGCTTAATCTTAGCTTACTGTCAGCCTAACCAATGTAGGAACAAATTGTCCATTTTTCTTTAACTGGAAATTACATTTTGCAGGTAGCATGCTCTGGAATATCAACAATTTGCTCAACATCACCATTTGTTGAGACTATGTATGATCAAATCAAGGAGAGTTTACTTGAGTATCAGGTGGTAATCAATAGGTGGCCTCAATACTTGCTGAGCTTAGAAAGTGTAAGCAATTTAGCTCTATTCATGGCTATCATATCCTCTTCATTATCAGTATCTTTTTCAAATGCTACCTTTGGTGGTTAGCCAGATTCCTTGTAATGTTAAAAGAATTGTCTCTTTTAGGTTGTTGCTGACATTGAACGGGCAATTATGAAAACGCTAGAGAAGCAATACAATGATGTCCTGATGCCTTTGAAAGATGGTATCCCAAAAATACTTGAAAAGCAAGTGCAAAAGTTGACAAGGCGACACTCTACTGCAGTTTATCTCGTTCCCAGTCAAGTATATAATTTACATACACCACCAAAATCTATTCCAGTAAAAGTTCTTGTATTTTTTTAATTATATCTATTATTGTTTGATCGTCGCAGTTGGGAACTTTTCTGTGTACCGTGAAAAGAATACTGGAGATATTGCACTGCAGAGTTGAGGATGTTTTAAAATCTTGGGCATTATTTTTGAGACCTGGTGACGGCAATCCAATTTTTGGAGAGCAGATGAATGGAATTACTGTGATGTTGAGGAAAAAATACAAGAAATATATGCAAGCCATCGTGGAGAAGCTTGTCAGCAATGTCAGTATTGCTCAACATGCCCTATCTGCTTTCGTGGAGTGTCCAGATATTTCCAAATGACTTCATCACGTTTAAGCAATACATATTTGGTTGGTTTATGGTCTACGTACTTAAAGAGTGACACATGATTGGTTTTCAGGCGCAAGCTACCCGAAACACGAGGCTTAAGAAAATTCTTGAAGAAACAAAAGAGGCTGAGGGTGGAGCTGATATTCGAGAGAGGATGCAGGCCCTGTGTTTGCAGATAACAGATTCAATACACAATCTGCACGACGTCTTTTCCAGCAGGATTTTTGTAGCAATTTGCCGTGGTTTTTGGGATAGAATGGGACAGGTGTCAAAAAAAAAAAAAGACTTCATGTGTCAAATGTTATTTGTCCTCTTGTTATTTTCTTTGATTGTCTTACAAATCTATTTCGATTTTTGATTAGATTGTATTGAGCTTTCTTGAGAGCCGAAAAGAGAACAAAGTCTGGTACAGAGGATCTGATTATGCTCTGGGGGTAAGCTTATGTTGATTATGGTATAGTTGCACAAAATTTTGGCGCAATTACACTATGCGCATTTGTGCATGGACTAATTTTGAAAGTTGTTTATGAGTTGCAGATTATAGATGATATCTTTGCTTCAGAAATGCAGAAATTGCAAGGGAACTCTCTTCAGGATAAAGACTTGGATCCGCCTCGTTCAGTAGTTGAGGCCCGCTCTATTCTCTGCTGAAATGCCAGCATGCGGAGACCATCTCACTTAGCAGTTGTGATAATTTCAGACAGTTAATTTCTTTGAAATTTACTTCTATTTGATTAGCGGAAGAAGTTGAAACTGAGAGGGAGTAAAGTCTCATTTTGGGCATGCTTTAAAGTCGCGCATATGAATTATGTTTGTAAGTAGTTATGAATTTGTGTGGTCAAAGTTATTAGCAATTCTTTTTGTATTACAATCTGTAATTCTTTTATAAAAATGTTTGTATAAAATAAAGAACATGTATTTGAGTATTTCAAAAACATGATACTCACATGGTGGATTCATACATGACCAGTGTCAAGGATTGTGAATTTTTTATATTAATGTCAAATGAACTTTTATGATCATTCTAATCCTTTTTAGAAAGCCGGTTGATTCTATTAGAATTTGTCATTCCGCACTCAAAAATAACTGAATAAATTATAGACACTCACATTTCTGCAACAGAGGGGAATAACATGGTTCATTCATATTTCAGACAAGTATCAAGAATTTTTAGGTCGGATTTTTTTTTTCTAATTGCTTAGGTTGTCATTATCTACTCTTCTAGCAGCTCTCTTAGCATTTTAATCTGCGATTCTACATTGCTGAGTGTCAGATGTGTATTTGTGAATTTGTCCGACAGGGAACAACATGGACGGCTGTCATTCTTTTCACTGTTCATGGGGAATGGTTTAGGTAGTGTACGCTTGTTTGTCTACACTGCTTTTGCCATTTTCGGTTCATTACACGGTACTAGAAGTATTAGTTATCAAATTCAAGTATAATTAGCCCCTCCGGGAAAAAGAAAAAAGAAGTCCAACTTAACGGAACTTGAGGTTTCAATTCATTCTTAAGGTCCCAACAAGATACTTTCTGTCAGCAGCAAAACTAATGTTAAGCTACATTACACGCAAAAAAAAAAACAACTAATCTTTCCAAAAAAAAAAAAAGAAACCCAACTCGACATAACCTCTTGAGTGCAAATGCTAGGTTTGTACGGATTCATGCGGACATATGTTTAGTCCTACATCGGCGATATACTAAATAGATCTTAGGTACTTATATAGGACCAAAAAATTTAAATAATATCTTTTGGTTAGCTTTTTTTAGATGAGATCTTGAATTATTACAAATCATACTAGAGCGGATCCTGTCTATAACTTGTGGATTAGAGGTTATTAGAACAACTACGGGCTAATTATGGTACTCATAATTAGATTTAAGGATGGTATTTTTTTTTCTGACACGTTGAGTATCTGACCCAACCTAATTCGATTAAAATTTGGGATAGATATAGATTCTAGAAAAAAATATTTGAAGTGGGTTCAGATTGGATACAGATAATGGTATGCCCCACCTTGAATCGGACTTGATATATACACACACACCATTTAAAAAAAATATCAAATCTATCTATTTACAATTCTTATAGATAAAGCCCAACCCAAAACCCTAGCGGTGGGGGCTTGGTGGTGGATGAGGAGGATGCTGGCAATAGAGAGGAAGCGGTGCAAGAGGATACTGGCATAGATGACCTCCTAGATGATGAGGGAGAAGATGGTGTTCAAGAGGTTATTGAGTCATGGTGGCATGGATGGAGGCAATGTGGCAGGCGGTGCTCGTGGTGGCGAATGTGGATGTGGCCCATCAATCTCTCTGGAGCCAGAGGTAAATAGATTAGGGCGGCAATTGGCCCCACACCAAGATCAGGACCATTTGCTCGGCAGAGGGGACATCTGGATCATCGGATTAAGCATCATCCGTCTGTTCATCATCTAGATCGATCCGTTCAGGGACATATTTGGTCGTTCTAAGCCTCCCACACGATTGAGGCTCCTGAAGATGGAAAAAATAGAAAAAATCAACAAAAATCAAGGAAAGATGGGGAAAAAAAAAGAAGGTAAGACATTTTCCTATAATTTTTGCCTTTTCACCTATTTTCACTTCATTTTATCTTTTTTGGAGAACTGTGGGGAAGGAGAGCATCCGAGGGACATTGAGGGTTTGATCGGGGGAGGTTTCGAGAGCTTAATCTTAGTAGAAGCATGATTGAGGGTTTAAAAGAATTTTAGGGTCCAACCCAACCATATGGATATATCTGACCCGACCCGACCTAACCCATATCCTCTATTTTATCCGACCCAAGGCGGATTCGGGGTGGGTATGGATTTTTCATGACTTAATAGATATGGATATTGATTGACCCAATCCATACTTGATTCATTACCTTCCCTAAGTAGATTTGGATCCGTAGCCTAACGAGGAAGTAATGGCTTAAACAGAGGAGTATGTGAGGATCCATGCAGGCATGTGCCTACATATTTAACTAGGATAGATTTTAGGTACTTGTATGATGTCAAGGAATTCAAATAATACATTTTGACTAATCTTTCTGGATGAGATCTTGGTTTGTTATTAAACCAAGATTTAACTCGGGTTACTTTAAGAAGTGATTTCAAGGGACGAAGTTTGATGACTTCAAACTTTGTATTTCAATACCATTCTCATCTGTGTATGCATGAGCACCATCCTGAATGTTGCATGCATTTTGTGATGCATGCATGTGTGTGTGAGATCTAAATCCTAGAATGATTTATTCGCTGCGCTTAAATTTCTGGGACTATTTTTGCCAATTAAAATGCAAGTACTTATTTCAGAAAAGTGTAATTTATTCCCCAAAGAAGAAAAATGAAATATTGCAAGTGTCTAAGTTACTTAGATGCAAGTTCTATTGGTAGTGATCATCGCACCTAAAGCTATTGAAATTGAGGATTCGGTTCTCTGTAGTCAGAAAAACATATAGATGCCCCCATTCATCTTTTTGTTTGTTGTTACCTTGTTCAGACTACAGAAACACGATTTCAGTTGAGATTTCTTTCATCTCATGCCTTGTTTTAAGGTGCTCGACTTACCAGATCCTCCCTCTTGCAAGGAGCTAATAGCAAGTATAGGTCGGGCAACCCTTCTCCAATCCATGCTTTCATCAGTTCCTCTATATTCTCTCTCTTCGATTCCTGTACGTTTATTGGTTCTCTCTAAGCTGGAAAAAGAATCTCATGCTTTTTTATGGGGGCATGACTCCAATTAGTTGGGTTTTCAACCTATTGTTTGGTCTATAGTTTGCACACCAAAAGCACATGTGGATCTTGGTCTTGTAGAAGTTGTGACCAGATGTAAAGCATCTTTACCCAAGCTTGCTCCTCAAATTATACTTCACCCAAACTCCTCATGGGCTCGGTTAGTATCGGCTAAATATCATTTTAAAGACACTTGGCATACTTATCACCAGCCCCGTCGTTGCTCTGCTATTTGGCAGAAGATCTGTCAATATGGTAAGTTAGTTCAACACTAAATATATATGGGCTGGTGGGGCAGGTGCCGATGTTAATGTTCCCTTTGAGTCTTGGCCATCCACCATTCCTCTTGCTCAGCGGCCCACATTTGTGAATACTCAGCTCTATAGTCTGGAACTTTTGAGTTCAGCATTTACTTGCAACTAATCAATCTATCTTGGAATATGGATTTACTGGCTACTATTTTTCCCACTGATATGATGACCCGGATTTCTTGTATACCTCTTGTGCAAGGTTCTTAAGCTGATCAGCTTTGTTGGGACTCCACTGGTCGTAGTGCTGTCTCTTTACGAGATATGTATGCGGAGTACTTAAGATTAATTTTGATGCAGCAGTTTATGCTTCTAAATCAGCTGCTGGGTATGTCATTCGGGATCATTTGCTCATCGCAGGGGACAAGAAGTTGCCTCCGCTATCAGTCTCATATGCTGAATTGGCTGCAGCCTGGTTGGATATTCAAGTGGACTTCATCATTTTAATATTGATCATTTATAGGTAGAAGGGGACTCTATGACCGTTGTTACTTGGCTGAATAACTTTTCATTACCAGGTTGTTCTTGTTCACCTTTATTTATTGATATTCAGCTGTGGCTTTCTTCTTTGCAAGGTCTCCATATCACACCTGTCGCGAAGGTAATCAGCCAGCAGACCTGATGGCCAATTTGGCTTGAGCAAAAGATTACCTGTTCAGCTGACTGCTGCTCTACAAAGTGATTGTGCTCGTATTACCTTTCCTAGATGCAGATGGTTACTGCTTATTGTGGTTTTTCTATCTATCCTCCCCATTCTATGATGTATAATGTGGCTTTCCCATACTCAGTTTACCATTGGCTATTGCTGGATATGGTTTTTATGTCTTCTTGCTGTGGCTTTTATATTGTTTACTGTGGCACCATCATGATCAACCGTATCAGATCTCTGCCACACTCAATTCACCTAATCTATTCCTTGGTTGCCGGCTTCATTCCATCACTTCAAACGTTTCCCATGGTGACCAAGCATTTTCCTTTGGACTGCATGCTTCAGTCTCTACTGGATTATTCTGCAGGTTCAGCTCTCTAGTTTTATGGTTTGGCCGTGAGGAGGATTTCTTCTGACTATTTCTTCCATTTTGCGTCTCAAGCTATCGTGCAAGTTACTGCTGCAACCATCATCACTGTTTGGCTGTTACAGTTTGGAAGTATACAGCATTTCACTGCTTTACAGCATCGAACACTTGCTGGAACTGCTACATCTCCCTGTTTCGGCTGGTTTGGTTACTTCACAACAATGCGCGGAATCAAGACAGAGAGCACTGTTTCTTTACAGTCCAAGGTTTCTTTTGGCATATGGGTGGCTGCTTCTTTGTCTCAGCTTTGGAGAGCTCTTTTCCTAAATAATATTTAAAAAAAATATATTTATATAAATAATATAAATTTTAATTTATTTATCGAAATAATATAAAAGGAGAAAAACATCATTCTGAATGACGTTTTCTCTCTGTCACGTCACCCATATTTTTCCACATAGACATCGTCAAAAAAAAAAAAAAAAGAAAACACCATTTAAAATGACATTTTTAAAAACATCATTTAAAATGGCGTTTTTTATTTTCTCCAAAAAAAAAATCAAAAAAGAATGAGAAAAAAATAAAATTTTAAATTTTAAATTAATAAATAAATTAAAATTTTAATTTTAAATGAAATTTAAAATATAAAAATTTAAATTTGTAATTTAAATAAAAAAGATAATTTTAGATGATTTTTTTAAATTAATTTTTTTAAAAAAATATCTAAACAAAAATCTTAAAAATTTAAAAAATTAAAAATATCATAGAAAAAGAAAAAAAAGAGAAAGAAATGCGAAATAAATAAAAATTATAAATTTAAATTTAAAAAAATAAAAATTATAAATTTAATTAAAAAACATCATTTCAAATTCTTGCCAAAAATATTCAAAAAAATAAAAAATTTAAAAAATAAAAAGTGCCTTTAAAAAATCAGAAAAAAATAAGAATTATAATTTGAAATTTAAAAGATATAAAATTTTTAAAATTAATTAAAATAAAAATATCATTTCAAATTACTTTCTCAAATTCAAATTAATTTATTTAAAAAATATTCCAAAGAAATAAAAAAAATAGTCTAAAAAAAATTCATAAAAATAGAAAGAAATAGAAAAAATAGAAAAATTATATAATTATAAATTTGAATTAAAAAAAATTAAAATTTTCATTTGAATTAAATTTTGATAAAAAAATAAATGCCATAAAAAAGTGAAAAAATGAGGAAAAAAATGTAAAAAAAATAAATTTATAAATTAAACTTTAAAAAAATAAGAATTTTAACTTTAATTCAAATAAAAAATATCATTTCAAATTACGTTGTCCATTTCAAATTATTTTTTAAAAAATTTTCTCAAGAAAAAATATTATAAAAAAATAAAAATTATTCTAAAAAAAGAAAAAAAGGAAAAAAATAGAATTGAAAAAAAATAGAAATTGTAATTCTAATTGAAAAACAAAATTTATAATTTTCAATTTTAAGAAATAAAAATTATAATTATAATTGAAATAAAAAATATAATTTTAAATAACTAAATTAATTTAAATATAATTATTTAAAAATATTTTAAATAAAAAAAATACGTAATAGAATGCCAAAAAGATAAAAATGGAAGAAAACTAAAATTAAAATTTTAAATTATAAAAATTTTAAATTAAATTTAAAAAAAATATCATAAAAGAAGTAAATAAAAGAAGAAAAAATGATAATAAAATAGAAATTATAATTATAAATTAAAAAAAATTTAACTTTAATTTAAAATAAAAATTATCATTCAAATTACTATCCTCATTATTTAATTAAATTTATTTATTAAAAAATTATTAAAAAATAATTAAATAAATTAAGAAAAAAATTTAAAAAAACTAAAAAAGAGAAAAAGAGAAAAAAAAGAGAAAATGCCAAAGAGAATGACTTTTTCTTCTTCCCCCCCTTCTTCTCTCCTTCTCCATTCTCCCTTCTCCCTCTTCTCCCTTCTCCGGCATCTCTCCGACGGCACGGCGGCACGGCGGCGAGCTCTCGACGGCGGTGAGCTGCCTCCTCTCTCTACCTCTTCCTCTCTCTCTCCCCCTCTTTTTCATTGGCTGCCGGCGTTAGAGGGTCGATAAAAAAATATAAGGAATAATTTTGAATTTAAAAAAAAATCTAATTTTAATTGAAATAAAAAATATCATTTCAACTTACTTTTCTCATTTAAAATTAAATTTTTTAAAAAAATATCAAATAAAATAATAAATTTAAAAAATAAAAATTATCATAAAGAAGCCAAGGGGTCGACTCACAGAGTGTGCCAGTCAAAAATTTTGCGTGCCGTTCAGCCCTTTTAGCCATTAGTCAATTCATAGAGTCGACTCAAAAATATAAACCTGTTTTTCTTACAAAATACACTTCCAAAAATGTTAAAATTACCTCTAATAGATTACACATCTTTTGTTCTTGCTCTTGAGGCTTCCAAATCAGGTCTGATAAAATTATGATTTTACCCCTGAAATATAATAAATTTTTTTCCAAGCCAAAATCATTAGTAATCCCATCAAATGCTTTGTAATTATCAAAATCAATTCAAAGAGCAACATTCGATATATTATTATTTACGTTATAATTTTTATAGTTCTTTTAGCATAACTTTTTCTCTCCTAATGTTGAGACACATTTGAGTATGTGTATCCATATGCACAAAATAAAATATCCGATCACTTGAAATTAAATAATATAAAATAAAATCAATATTTAATATTATTAAATAGAATAAAAATATCAAATGTATAAAAATAGTACAATAAAAATGTAAAAAATATTAAGTACAAATATAACAAAGACTAAGTCTCACAAGGACGTCGCGGTGCCCGTGGTCGCTTGAACCTTCTCAGGAAGATCCTCGCTGGCTGCTCTTGTTGTGATGACTCCTCCCCTATATCAGTGGAGGAGATCTACTGATCATGCTGCTCAGGAATAACTGATGCTGTCGGATCATCTACGGACTGAGAGACCCGTTCAACCCTCTCATTTGGATACACGGATGGAACTGAAAAAAAAGTATCATACTCATGTGGCCAACTGGTACCCGGTGATGTCATCTTGGGGATATAGGAAGAAGAAAGTGTTGCCATCTGTGGATCAAAAGGCGGTGGCATCTGTGCAGCATCTAATGATGACATCTGCGGAATATGCGGTGATGGCATATGTGAAACATATGGTGACAGCGTATATCTCATATCTGGCGTCGGAGCTGCTCCATACCAAGGCGCACAGCTATATGGATCAACACCAATCGCCACCAATATTTTGAAACTTGTTCTCTCTATCTCCCGCAGTATCCGAATCCGTTTGTCCTCATCAGTCGTAGATAAAGCACGACGAGCGTCCAACACGAGATCCGATATAGAATCAGTCTACAAAATAAAAATAAAACAGTCAGTATAATGTAAAATATAAAATAAAAATATAACACAAATAACATAAAGTAATTTTCGTAATCTTACCAAAAGACGTACAGTAGAACTCTCGCCCTCATATCCAGAAACTGCATACCGAGACTGTCTAATGACTCGCACCGTAATGCTAAAAAATCAAGCCATGTAGTCATCGGTATATGAATGGCCTCTCAAAATAGGATCACCATGAACAATGTGATCTCGATGTGCATCCCAAATATCGATGTACTCTGCATGTCTGATACGTCAGTCAATACGAGCTCTCTCTCGTCGATCAATACGATGAAGTCTCTGACTGGTATCAAACTGCTCTGGGATGCCCTGAATCTGACCAAATTGTCGCAGGACACGATCGAAAAGATGCCACTCTACCACATCAAAACAAATAAGTGACACCCTAGCAGTCCATATGTCGTGTCCAACTGTACACATCTGCGACAGTATAGCCAATATCTCATCTGTATATGGCTCCCACAAAAATTGATATAGTTAAAATAAAAAAAATTAGTAAGCTAAAATTTTAATAGATTATGAATACTGTAAAATAATATTTATAAAAAATTTAAAATTTATTCGTTTATATGTATCAACTAATATATCCAACTGGCACCTATAAACCCGTGCCACTCTCGTCGATATGTGATGAACGTTGAATGCAACGTTCCATCTGTTTCACAATGTATTAATGTTAAATAAATTTTATCGAATTTAAAACAGTAAATTTGAAATAAAAAAATAATATTTCGATACCTATATCCCAATGGTTCGTCTAGTCTGAATGGTACATCAGGATCCTGCTGCTCTAATGGCATCTCGAGCAACTATCATCGTAATGGACTGATAGTCGGCATACGCTTCCATACCCAAATCTATAAATTTTAAAAATTAAATAGATGATATATCCAATGTAAAATATAATTAAATATTAAAAATAAAAATTTTTAATTCACATACCTGTAATAATACAAGATAACTATCAATCTCGTTCTGATCAGCATAGGAACCCCGACACATAGCTCTATATAGGCAAGCTAGTACTGTACTGCCCCAACTGAGCCGATGAGCGAAGTCTAAATCCTCTAATAATGGCAAAAATATCAACTTCATCCTATTCGATGAAGTATCGGATAATAGGACACCACCTAACAACCGCAGCACCTGACCCCTAACATACTGCTGCACCATCTCCTCTGATGCATCATCCGCAATATGAAAATATCGATAACGATCATCCAAACACTCAATCCTGAGTCGTGAATGATCGAAAAAATATGCGTCGGGCTCAAACCCTAGCAATCGCAAGCACAAAGCCTGCCACTCTGAAATGGTAAGCGTGGGATCAACTCCGGTAACTGGACCGCCATCAACTGGTAGTCCAGTAAGGATGCTGACATCCTGTAAAGTGATGGTCGCCTCACCAAATAGAAGATGAAATGCGTGTGTCTCTGGACGCCATCTCTCAAGCAAAGCAGTAATAAGACCAACGTCCATCTGTATACGACCAATCCGATATACTCCATAAAATTTCAGATATCGTAAATAATCTAACACTCTATGTGGGATGTCCTTTGTTCTTCAGAAGTCAGCATCGGATTGTCATAGACGAAGGTGTCTGGACTCCTGCAATAAAATATAATAATTAGATAACGTACATGACTTTTAAAATAAAAATTTAAATAGTAAATAGGATTGGAATGCTTACGCCGCCATTTAAAATAGTCTGTGATCGATGGTGCTCCTGCAATATAAGAATACTGCTGTCTCGAGGATCGGGATACCGCGGATCGTAAGCCATAATACGCTAATGAATCTAAAATAATGATATTATCACAGATGTATTAAAAAATAAGACATAATATATTTTAAAAAATTTTTTTTTTAAACACAATATTGTCACACAATACAACTTAAACACAAAATTCAGTTCATCTCAGGATATTAAACACGTAAATTCAAATACAATCTCACAGAAATACATAAAACAATGACGAAAATAAATCTTCGGAGCCTTTAATTTCTTCCACTACTTGAAGTTGAAGTATGTTGAAGTATCCTAGGACAGCAACGGCGATCATGACCCTGTTCCCTACAAATACCACAGTGGTTCTTACTTCTTATTTGTCTATCATCTATCTCATTTCATAGTCTCGTTGACTTTGGTCTACCTTTCTGCTTGGGTCTCAAACGATGATGATCAGGAATACATTTGAACATACGTGTATGCATCCAATAATCTTCATATAGTAATAGATTAAAATCACCGCTCCAAGCATTCATATATGCTGTAATTATATATGCATCATTCACAAAATCACTAAAATATACAGCAATTTTTTGACACACAACTAAAACATGTGAACATGGATATTTGTACATGCTCCACTTTCCACAAGAATATTTTCTTTCAGCTAAAGTAATAGTATGGAATTTTTCTCCACCTCATAACTCTCCGCTTGCTCTCTTCGTAAGCACTTCATATATACCTCTTTGAAGGTTGAATGCTGTTACTCGGTGCTGGTTAGCTTTAACTTGATCTTCAGCAATTTTAATTGCAACATGAGGAGTAAAAATATTATTTGGATTCTCTTCTACATATCTCAAGGCTTGGGCATGCCTCGTATTGAAGTATTTCACAAGACGATAAAATATCATTTGAACACAAGCTGTAATTGGCACATTTCTAGCTCCTCATAAAATACTGTTAAAAATCTCCGATAAATTTATAGTTAAGACACAATAGCGCAGGCCATCATCATGTGCCAACGTCCACTTCTCTTTTTCTATCTCGGACAACCAGCTCCAAGCCTCTTCATTCATTGTTCTGATCCTATCCATGATAAAGTTGAACTTGCAAACTTGATGAGCACTTCCTGCTTGCCATACTGCCTTTTCAGCTGCATATTTTTGAAATGAATGTTAAAATTACTGCAGATATGTCTTAAACAGTATCGGTGATAGGCACGTGGTGGACTCCATCCAATAGACTCATCTGCGATGGTATTTAATATACCTGGATACCTGTCAGAAATTAAGTATATTCCATCTTCATCTCCACTTTCATTTGACTCAAAGCCTAGACTATCAGAATTTATTCTACCGACTATCCAGTCATTGTTTCCTATATGAGTGTCGTCTCCCGCACTTACCACTACTTCTAGCAAAAGAGAAGTCACCATAGCAGAAAACACAAGAGAAGTCACCATAGGACTTGAAATAATTGGACAACTAGGACCGGCAGTAGTGGAATGTTGTTCTGCAAAAATGGCCTCAACACTATCGGTTTGCACCATAGGAGTTACGAAAGGTGAGGAAGACCCAATAGTATTATCCGCTTGAGTTAAAAGCCGACTATGGTATCCAAAGCTTGGTACATCTTCCTTTTTAATATATAATTCTAAAAATTGATATTTTGAATATTTCAAAGAAAAAGTCAGCATTTCTTTGATATCTTCATCGTCATCAATTAGAACCAAGATATATTTACTTTGCATTAACTGTCCCGACAGATTAGGAGATTTTCATTTCAATTTTATTTCATATTTTTCTTTGTCTACAGGAATACTGCTGTATAAATGATCCAATAATTCTTGATGTGATAACGATGAAGATATTCTAATCATCCGATTTGCAGGATGACTGTACTGCACACCAGTTTCATCATTCGGTATCATACCATTATAATACAATAGTACACGAACTTGAGTACTGGCCATTTTCTCAAAGAAACCTACGATAAAATCAAAATCAAAATATTTAATATTATTAATTATTTTATCATTTCAAAAGATTTACATAATACATGTATCATATCATCAACAAATAGGTACAGATAGATCCTATCCCATTCAAAAATTGTATTAATTCTATAGATTAATTACATTAATCAAACGATATGCAAAAACGACCGAAAGAAATTTCGGCAGTATTTCTCCTTAGTTCTCCCCACACGACTCAAAATGTATGAGGAGAACTAAAGAAAAATACTGTCCAAAATTTCTCTCGAACCCTTCACATATCATTCGAATAATGTAATTATCTATAGAATTAAATATAATTCCTAAACTATCCAAACTGGACAATCAATTGATCAATGTATATATTTTACGGTACCCATACAAAAATATGATATTTAAATATATATTTTATACGGATAACATAGAATATTCTACATTGGTCAATTGACGGGTCTACGTTTTCATGAAATACAATATATTTTAAAATTTTTAAAATACGATCGAATTGAATTTTAAAATACATCTGAATCTAATGAGATAAAAATAAAAATAAAAAATAATGAGATAAAAAAAAATAAAAAGATTGAAATAGATGGTCCGTCGTGGAGCTGCCGCCGGAAGCCGTCGCAGAGCGACCGTCGGAGCCCGATGGGGCCCACCGCCATCGCGGCCCATCGTGTGGGACCTGCCGTATCCCACCGTCGGAGAAGGGGAGGGTCGGGGCCCGCCATAGGGGGCCGCCACCGCGCCATGGTGGGGCCCGCCGCCCGACCCCCACGGGACCGCCGTCGGGGCTCGCCGCTGGAGAAGGGGAGGGTCGGGGCCTGCCACAGGGGCCGCCGTCGGGCCCCGATGGGGCCTGCAGCCCCCCCGATGGGGCCTGTAGCCCCCCCGATGGGGCCCGCCACCTGACCCGCGCGGAGCCCGCCCACGGCCGCATGGGCCGCCGCCGTCGGGGCCCACTACTGCCGCCATCGTCGGGGCCCGCCGTCGGGCCGCATGGGCCACCGCCGGCCGTCTGTCGCCGGCGCCCAAGGAAAAAGAGGGGCAGAGAGAGGAAGAGAGAGAGATAGAGGAAGAGGGAGAGGAGGGGCCGGCCAAAGGAAGGAGACCGTCGGGGCCCACCGTGTCGGGCAGCCGTCGGGCCGCCACCGGCCGTCTGTCACCAGCGGCCAAGGAAAAAGAGGGAGAGAGAGAGGAAGAGAGAGAGAGAGGAAGAGGGAGAGAAGGGGCCGGCCAAGGGAAGGGGCCCACCACTGGGGGCCGCCGCCGGGATGCCGCCGGCCGTCTGTTGCCGGCGGCCAAGGAAAAAGAGAGAGAAAGAGAGGAAGAGAGAGAGAGAGAGGAAGAGGGAGAGGAGGAGCCGGCCAAGGGAAGGGGACCATCGGGGCCCACCGTTGGGGCCCGCCGTCGGCCGTCAGTCGGCCGATGGCCAAGAAAAAGGGAGAGAGAGAGAGAGGAAGAGGGAGAGAAGGGGGTCAGGGCCCACCGTCGGGACGCGCGGCCCGCCACCGGGGTGCATGGGCCATCGCTGACCGTCTGTCGCCAGCGGCCAAGGAAAAAGAGGGAGAGAGAGAGGAAGAGGGAGAGGAGGGGGCCGGGGCCCACCATTGGGGCGCGCGGCCCGTCGCCGGCCCTCTGACGCCGGCGGCCAACGAAAAAGGGGGAGAGAGAGAGAGAGGAAGAGGGAGAGAGAGAGAAAGAGAGAGGGAGAGGAGGCAGCTCGCCGCCGTGCCGTCGTGCCGCCGGAGAGATGTCGGAGAAGGGAGAAGAGGGAGAAGAGGGAGAAGAGGGAGAAGGGAGAAGGGAGAAGGGAGAAGAGGGAGAAGGAGAGAAGAAGGGGGAGAGGAGAAAATGCCATTCTCTTTGACGTTTTCTCCTTTTTTTTTTAATTTTTTTTTAATTTTTTTAATTATTTTTTTGTGATTTTTTAATAAATAAATTTAATTAAATAATGAGAATAGTAATTTGAATGATAATTTTTAATTTAAATTAAAGTTAATTTTTTTAAAATTTATATTTATAATTTTTATTTTATTACCATTTTTTCCTATTTTATTTACTTCTTTTATGATTTTTTTTTTGAAATTCAATTTTAAATTTTTATAATTTGAAATTATAATTTTAGTTTTCTTTCATTTTTATCTTTTTGGCATTTTATTACGTACTTTTTTTTATTTTATTTAAAATATTTTTTAAATAATTATATTTAAATTAATTTAGTTATTTAAAATAATATTTTTTATTTCAATTATAATTACAATTTTTATTTTTTAAAATTGAAAATTATAAATTTTGTTTTTCAATTAGAATTAAAATTTTTATTTTTTTTTCAATTCTATTTTTTTGTTTTTTTCTTTTTTAGGGTATTTTTTATTTTTTTACAACATTTTTTTTCTTTTCTTGAGATAATTTTTTTTTAAAAAAAATTAAAATGGACAACGTAATTTGAAATGATATTTTTTATTTGAATTAAAGTTAAAATTCTTATTTTTTTTAAAGTTTAATTTATAAATTTCTTTTTTTTCACATTTTTTCACTTTTTTATGGCATTTATTTTTTTTATCAAAATTTATTTCAAATTAAAATTTTAATTTTTTAATTAAAATTTATAATTATATAATTTTTCTATTTTTTTCATTTCTTTCTATTTTTATGAAATTTTTTTGGCTATTTTTTTATTTGTTTGGAATATTTTTTAAATAAATTAATTTAAATTTGGGAAAGTAATTTGAAATGATATTTTTATTTTAATTAATTTTAAAAATTTTATTTATTTTAAATTTCAAATTATAATTCTTATTTTTTTTCAATTTTTTTAAATTTTTGATTTTTTAATGGCACTTTTTATTTTTTTTATTTTTTTATTTTTTTTGAACATTTTTGGCAAGAATTTGAAATGATTTTTTTGAATTAAATTTATTTTTTTTTTAAAATTTAAATTTATAATTTTTATTTCTTTCACATTTTTTTCTCTTTTTTTCTTTTTCTATTATATTTTTAATTTTTTAAAATTTTAAGATTTTTGTTTAGATTTTTTTTAAAAAAAATTAATTTGAAAAAAAATCACCTAAAATTATCTTTTTTATTTGAATTACAAATTCAAATTTTTATATTTTAAATTTCATTCAAAATTAAAATTTTAATTTATTTATTAATTTAAAATTTAAAATTTTATTTTTTTCCATTCTTTTCCGATTATTTTTTTTTTTGGGAGAAAAAAATAGAAAACACCATTTTAAATGATATTTTTTTTTTTTTTTTTTGGACGACGCCTACGTGAAAAAATATGGGTGATGTGGCAGGGAGAAAACGTCATTCAAAAATGACGTTTTTTTTCTTTTACATTATTTTGATAAATAAGTTAGAATTTGTATTATTTATGTAAATAATTTTTTTTTGTATTATTTAAAATTTTTTCTTTACATTGCACTTCCGGTGGCATTTCGGTGGCTTATCTTATATGTCAGCCTGCTATATATACTTTCTTCTTTTTGTTTTATTTCTGCAACACTCTCAACCTGTGTCCATTTTTGGAACTCCCTCTAAGGTTACAGACGGGCATTTTGGCAGCTTTTGTTACCATGCAGTATGGGTTCTTCTTTCTATTTTCCTCAATTAGACTTTGGATTATATCTTTATAATCGACCTTGATCCTCTTCTTACCCAAAAAAGAGAAAAAAACATATAGATGCGCGACTAATGGAAACTTGAAATCAGAGCACATTTTGGACCTTCAAGCATGGAAAAAAAAAAATTGTGGGAACATCTCAAACCTTCCAAGGATAGAGATAGAAGACGGGCACACTACAGTGCAGACAAGGATCCTTGCCATGGGAAAGGAAAATTTTGATAGTACAAAAATTCAGAGGCATCCTATCCTAATATATCTCTCAGAGCTGCTACCATCACTAAAACAAACTCATGGGCATCCTCACCCCCAATACTCTCCACCGCTGTGCTCTGCTGTTCCATCCTCTATAACTCTCTATTTTATCAACCTCATACTATTATCTAGATGCTACTTGATAACAACTATGGCTCTGTCGAACCAAAATAAACAATAGTTTCCATGACTTGGTACACAAGCAATGCGACTCAGTAAGCCTCATGTTTTCTTTTTCCCTTTTTTTTTTAAAAAAAAAATCAGGAATTCTCAATGCCATTACCAACGACGGCCACCAACGAAAGGTGCGAACCAAATCCAAGATAAACAGGCACCAACCACGAACATGCGTGCTATGTTAGCGCACAAATACGCGTATTGAAGCAAATTAGTAATAAAGCAGGCATGTGAGCCCAAAGAACTGAGCATCCCCAATTTTCCACATTTCTTAGCAACATCTATAATTTGCACCTCACCTTATAAAATGTGGAGGGAAGGTGTGGCCACCCTATCTAGTATGTGTGAAAGAGAGTGACGACATTCACATTCAAATTGGTCCTTGAGCTTATAGCTAGTGCCAACAACATCTCAGTGGTGCATGTCTTGTATGCCTTCAATATAGAAAGCAATGATCTAGACCTCCACTTCAATGTGATGAGCTTTGAGGATCCAAGTTGGACCACTTGTACCAGCCCAGTAGAGACCTAATTTGGGGCGGACCACAAATTTTGCATCGCTTAATTTTAAGCACACACAATCATAAAATATTTTTAAGATTTGGATATATTGACCTATAATAGGATTATATTTTATAAGTCTCGATCCTCTTGACTGGTGAGCTCTAGGTTCTAGGATGATTGAATTACATTGCTTAATTTTAAGTATAAACAATCATAAGATATTTTAAAAATCTAAATATATTGATCTAGGATTATATTTTATAAATCTCGATCCTTTTGCATCGACCGATGAATTCTAGATTCTAGGATGGATCAAAGATCTTTATAAATGAAAAATCGGATCACCTTTGTTGGTACTGACCGCTACAAATCGATTGAGATAGCCAATATGAACATCCAGACATCTAGGATGGCCTAGCATCTCGATAATTCACTAGGATGCCACTTTAATCTTTTTTCTGTTCCCATGAATTTCAATGCTTATCATCTGGGAGAACTCAAAACAAAATCTCTGTTGCAGTGAAATCAACGGCTAGAAAAGTTGACAAAAAAAAGTACCAGGTCTGGCTGCTTATGCTATAGCTAATACATGACCTTGTACACCGGTGATTTATTCTGAAGCTTAAACATGGTAACTTATGTGCATTACTAGAAAGCACTTCACCATCGTAACTTGAGCCACAACATGGTCTAGAGTGCTGCTGATTGTGGCAACATGGAAACATGGTGGATGGCTAACATTGACAGGAGAGGATGCTATCAGCAGAAAAGACAATCAAATGTGGCAACACTAAACATTGGCTCCATCTCAGAAGTTAACCAGAGCTTCTTCAAGATACACTGCAATCAAATTAGATGTAGATTCATTAAGCTCATAGCTCAACATAAGACAAAAACTTGATCTAAATAAACACGATAAAACTCGAAATGTAAAATTTCATGCTCAATTAAGTACCTGCCTTAACATGGTACATCTATGCATGTAATATACTTCCATTTGAGAGCCGAAACAAATTTCTTATACATTGCTTGGAATCCAGATTTTAAATTCTACAATTTTAAGTATGGTGTTATAATCTTCATTTCAGAGCCGTGAAATATTTGCATGTCAGTTATGAATACAAAGTTGACTTTCTTTCCCAGTTAGAAGAAATATGTGAAAAATACATTAGGTCCCTGTATTTGCCAGCTTGCTTTCTAAATTTCACTTTGGACCCCTCTCTAGTTACCTCGCCAGGAATTTGCACCAGATGGATGTCAGGTTGAGATCCATTCATATGTTTATACTTTATGAATCACTTCTTTAGATATGAAGCCTGGATAGAGGGATTACATGGAGCTCACATCCAATCTGGTTAATTAAATTGGTCATGACTAAACACCAAGACTTCATATAACTTGATAAATGAAGCTTCTCATACAAGATATGTATGCTCTCTTTCATAAACCTGAGCACCTGCCTTTAAGTATGCATGTATCAGACATGACATCTGTCGATATTATGTGTACGCTAATTTCATGCCTATTTTGGCCATCTGAACTTAT
The DNA here is from genome assembly GCF_000442705.2 of Elaeis guineensis. Classification (NCBI taxonomy): domain Eukaryota; kingdom Viridiplantae; phylum Streptophyta; class Magnoliopsida; order Arecales; family Arecaceae; genus Elaeis; species Elaeis guineensis. Next base: position 164,511,712 of record NC_025993.2, on the reverse strand, counting down.
AAACAGGTGAAATGCATTACGTGGATGTCACTAGTTGCCTGTCAGTAAAGACAGTGACATAAGAAGCAATGCATAAAAGCGGCCCAAGATGAGAGGAATGTGCATTAATGCATACATCGATATAAAGTAACATGATGTAGACAGCACAAATTCAGACCTTAAGTGCATTTCCCATTTATCAGAGCATCAGCAGAAGTTAAATTAAAATAAGCCAGGCAGTTCAATTCTGTTCTAATTCCTCAAGTTGCACATGCCCAGCCAAGCCAGAGGTTTAAGACTATTAGTAAGTGATATTTATCTTTGGGGGAATTCCACCTAGCTTGCAGGTAACATCACTAGGTGGATTAAGAAAAAACTTGGGAAGAAATCCCACCTTCATCAGGATTGGGGAGTTTAGAGGTAGTCGGGGAAGCCTGCCCCTTGTTATCTTAGCCCATACGAAGAGTAGAAACAGAAATTAATTACCATCTTATAATTCAAGATCTTTAGTTTCTTCCTTGTTCCAGATCTTTTTAAAAGTGGTGAGAAGGCCATAACAAGGATCAATAGACAGATAATACAAGCAGCAGTGAATAAAAAACATGGACCCGAACCACTAAAAAAGGGAAGATTTCTCTACTCATACTAGAAATGGGTACATCTTGGACTCAGGGAACTATCAAGTTTTGAGGCATAGACTCTAGCTTCTGCAAAGTGGTACAATTGTAGAATATTGTTGTGAAGGACCACTAATGTCAAGAGCAAAGATAGTGGACAAAGAGTTACCTCGATCTACCGTTGGTCACCAGTCTTTGACTGCTGCTGTATCTGTTGAAGTAGTGCTGCAGCCAGCTGCAACGTTGCCTGGAGACGCTTCTGGGGATCTGCTTCTGTCTCCTCCCGCATGCTGTTCGGTACTTGCTGGCTACTTTGTTGCACAGGATTTCCAGTCGGTTGGACTGCAGGAACAGTAGAAGGATGCTGCTGGAATTGTTGCACTTGGTTAATGTGGGGACCTGATGAGCCAGGAGGTGCAGAAGCATGGTCGTGCAGCACAGAGGTCTGTGCATGCATAACAGAAGCATGTGCATGCAGACTGGGGCTTTGCATTGGGTTTGCCTGTTGATTGTCCCTATCTGTTGGTAATGCAGGATCTTTTCCTGGTTGTTTCTGCTGCCCAAGAAGAGCTGCCAGGTGGGCAAGTTGCTCAGGTTGTAGAGGAAGTGGCATAGGTGAAGAGAGCTGAGGTTTAGTTTCTTGTTGCACAGGGAACTTGCTTGCAGGAAAAGGAGCGATACCTGAAGTTTCAGGTATGTAATTGCTTGAGGTTGTTCCTTGTGCTACCCGAGAATTTCCTGATGGATATGCTTCTCCTGCAGAATTATCAAATGAATGTGATACAGCATTTGGAGCTGGGGGACGGAAATTCCCAAAGCTAGAACTTGGGATGTTCATGTGATTGGACCAGTTCGGTGGCATTGGCAGATTTTGATGCTGAAGTTGGTCATGTCTTTTCTCTCCATGAAATTCTGGCAATTTTTCCATTGAATGAACAAATCCTGAGTAAGGATGAGTGTCACCCGGTTTATGAGGTAGTGGAAAAGCAGAAGTCACTGGAGTTAAAGGTCCCGATGATGAGCTGAAATAGCTTTGGCCCTGAGAGGATGCCCTGAAATCAGGCGAATTTGACTTACGGAACAATGGATCTTCACAAACACTAACACCATCATTTGGCTGCTGCACCAGAGGTGGGAGATTTGATTCTGGCACTTCAAGTGAATGACGAGAAGAACTGAAGTCAGAACTGGGCTGCTGGAACTTCAAAATGACACCAGAGATGCTAACTTTCCCAGGTACTTTCAGTACTTGTTCAGAAAAATCTGATGGTGGCACAAGGAATAAGGTAATCTTTTCCCCCAGCTTGGCAACTGCTGCACGTTGCTTCTCACCCAAATAGTGCATGAATTCATTGTAGAAAACAATATCAGCATCCGTTTCTGGAACAAAGAAAACCACCCAAGCACTAGCTGCTTGATAGTAATGTTTGGCAAGCATATCAAGACCTGTCCTTGCAGTGCAGTTTAGAAACTCAGGCCTGCAATATGACAACTGATTAAGAAACAAGCAACATATGACCCTACTAAACCTCAATAGTCATTAAGAAGATAACTCAATCTTGGCAACACGAAGGCAGGGGGGAAAACAGTGCCTATGAACTACATATGAGAGTTGTATTATCACCAAGTCAATAACTGAGCTAACCTATTTAAAGGCAAGCTTGGCAATTAGAACAGGCATCTCTTACAAAAATGTGGGGGAAAAAAATCATTCAATAAAAAAAAAATCCCCTAATAAGGTGGCTTCTGTTACCAATAATTCCATTAGAAAACAATTTTGGATGGTTAATATTCCTGAATAATATAGAAATCAGCTCATTATTGAACGATTTCATAATAAATTGGCATGCAACTTACAGCATAAAATCCAGAATTTTTCCAACAGGAAAGCAACGAGCTCGACAGACCGGAGTGCCTCCCTTCGCTATAGTTCCCTCCCATTTCCACTCTTCTTTCAGTGGAGGCTGATGAGGTTCTGGATTTATACTCTGCAGTTTGGCTGGTAAAGGTAATGGACCAGCACCTGCATTGAAATGATCAAAAGTTCTCCAAGAGTCATCACTTTCAGCAAGTGGACGGATTGGATTCCTTGAATGATCAGGAAATCCTTTAGGGCCAAAAGGAACAGAGTCAAAGCTTTTATTATATATATCATGTTCAGGCAAATTCGGAAATAATTTCAGCAGGCTAGGATCACGCTTTTCTTGTTCGAAGTCAGAGAATGGATACTCAGGAAGTTCTTTATCCAAAAATATGTCTGTCCTCAGCCTCTTGGCTGAAGGAAGAGGGCCTTCCACCATGCCCCAAGAATCTTCAAAAGGTGGAGCTCTTCGAGATCTCTCAAAAGGGATATCATGCCATGCTGCACCCCTCTCTGCTGCAGGACTATTTCTGTGGCGTTCATACAGATCATTGGACAACCGTCGTTCCAATCCAGTTTCTTGTGGTCTATTATGTTCAAAAATATCACCTAAATTGGGTACTGGGCCTGCTCCTGGTCTTACAGAACTACTCTTACCAAAACCCATAATACTGGCATCTCCAGACAACCTATCAAACATTGAGATATAATGAGGAGATGCCATGTGAAACTCTCCATCAAGAGTCTCAAAGCTTCTATCCCCTGGGAAAGTCTCACTACCATGTCCAATCAAACCAGGTTGATAATTAGATTTGAAAGGTGGAGGGAATGGACCATTTATTTGGTTCCTTCCATGTTCAGCCGGGGTAGAATCACTCTTGGCAAAACATATATTTACACGGGGATTGTTAAAAAGTTTTCCCTGAAGAGCTTCTTTAGCTCTGCAAGCTGCCACTACACTTCGGTATCGAACAAATGCATAGCTACGACCAGGAAATGTAGAAATCTTCTCAATTTCACCAAAGGGTGAAAATGCCCTTCTCAGAACCACTTCATCAACATTCAAGAATGATGGGAACCCTATCCACAACATCTCACTAGGTTCTGCACTCTTGTTTCCCTTGGACTTGTCATATGACTTTTCCGGACTCAGCCGCAGTGGTCTTGTATCTCTCCGAAACTGTGCTTCTACCTGTTCGATGGAACGTCTTTCATCACCAAATTGTGGACGTTTCCCATCCTGTGATAATACTGAAGCCCTGTCCTGTAATTGAAATGATTTTTCAGATAAATCAGCATTATAACTTCCCAATGCATATGGTACGTACCAATTTTGGACACCTGATACAGATTCTCACAAGCTGGTAATTAAATTGTTTACTTCAGTGATTACAGGCCGACCATGAAAGTCTTATCAGATGATAAGAGTAAATAATGGTTTAGTTGTAATTATTCACTAATTCAACTACAACAAATTTAAAGAACGAGAAGACTGTGATCATAGTAGGGACATAAATTGAAAACAGGTTGTTAAAAAACTGAATTAACCAGCTATTTGGAGATCACAAAAGAATTTTGCAGATTTCTTGAAAAATGGAACCAAACCAGAAATACTAATAATAACATCCACAGAGAATGTTGCATCAAACTAGCTAACTGACCAGGTAATTTTTGTCTGGACCATGACCCAGTTAGTGCTGGGAAGAGCATTAGGCAGCACACTTTTTAACAATGTAACATTACGTCATCCACAAGAAGACCACTAAGGTCTGGCTAAATGTATCATCAGCTTTTGGTTGTTCCAGCCTGTTCAGGTTTGCAGAGGCCTATTAATTTAAGTTGACCAAAAAGAACTTCAGTTTTTTCAAACTTGCATTTTGTTTCACCTTTCAAGTTCAAAGAACCTTCAGATATGACCACATTTTAATAGACTATCACATTAGTCAACGCCTTTTAGTAACAAATATATATTATGATATCATGAATGGGGCAAACAAACTGCTTGCCAAGGAGCCCAGGATAGAAAGATGATTGGTAGAGTCAAATAAAATTTTGGCGCTGGTGCTACAAGTGCAAGTACTACCAGGATAACCCACTTTTTTAACTTGATAAAGATGATTATGTTCATGATCAAATGCGACAAAGGATGGTGCCTGTTCTATTACTTGTATGGACTCTCATACACAATAAGGGCTAAGATGGCCACACTTATAAAGAACTGGCATAATGATGATACTTAAGCTACAGAAACATGAACGCTTGTCCACAACTATATTTGCACTCATATATTAGTCAGGTTCAAAAGATTTCAGGCTCAGCAAAAATTGGGAATTGCTTGGAGAATGTAATACTCTTATACCATCTTAATAAAGCTGGCAAATACTTTAAGGAATGTAAGTGACAAGACATACAACAATGAACATCGATACAAGTACCAGGAAACATAACGACAAAGAGCATCCCAGCACTTTGTGTGGTATAAAATGTCCATCATTAAGAATATTTTTTTTTTTCAATGAAAATGCTTTGAACAAAATTTTTCCCTATTGATTCATGAAATGTTTTAAACTTTTTTTTTAATGCTGATATACCAACGCCTTATGGGTCATTTCACTGACCAAAACTGATTTGTAAAATGCCGGCATGAATTGCTTGGTAACAATGTTGAAGCCCTTATTGGAATTGAATGGCATCCAAGCCTATATAATTTTTCTGCAAAACTATAAGTGGAAAGGAAAAAAATCTTGCAACATGAAAATTAAGTGAAAAGTTCAACAGAATATCGACATTGCACAGTTTACCAAAGCTTATGGCATTACATAAAGGGGCCAGTCCCCACAATATGCAAATTATCACTAAAGAATAACACCTCCTTTTGGAAACATCAATTTGTATCAAAGCAATGAATATTTGAGCTCAGTTCATTTTAAGTGCCATGTGCTTCCAATGGATAATTTAATATCATTGTCATCTATGTCGTCCACCTCGATCAAATTTCCTGTACCACCAGCATTGATGCATTTTGCAAGGGAGAGACTGCCTGAAATTCCGGTTACCAACCAAAAGGGATCTTGCAACCAGTAAAGGTGGATATTTATAGACTGAAAGGAATTTATAATGGTAATTATATGCAAGGTTTCAGATCTTAGTCATTTTAAAAGCCTTAGTGCAACCCATCAACTGATTTACAGGTTACCTCATAATACTTCCATGCTGTTCCCAGGCAATGTCCTCAAAATCAATTCATCTGCAGGCCATGCTAAATGGATCCAACCACCCTGACCAAGATGTAACTGATTTCTAATGATACATAGGCATGGTGTTACTTTTATCATGTCAGTAGTAGTGAACGCTAATTGAGCCTAACTACCAGAGTTACAGGAAATAGTTGACTAATTCAACATTCCCCAAGCCTTTACATTCTTTTTTGCCTTTGTCTACTTACTAATCTTCATTAACAAATTGATAGGCTTCCAAAAGAACCGTGAAACTTGGTCATTTTTTTTTCTTTTATCAACACAAGCCAGAGAGGTACCTCAAAAAATAAGAGAAGTATTATAATCGTATGCAGCAATGAGCATATTTAGATCAGAAAGCAAAATATTCTGTCAAACTATGAAAGCATGGCAAATTTTCCAGGTAATCAACACCCTACTTGTATCAAAAGGCTTTCCGTACCTACATTATGAGAAATTGGACACTGGAAAAAATATATATATATAGCCAACATATACTGACAATACTTCAATGCAAATATGTTGCATTATTTCTTTGGCATAATACAACATATGATATAGTAATGCATGCCAAATAGCCTGTTTCCTCTCTGACAGCCTTTAATCATCTTTATGTATTCTCAACAATTAAAATGTTATGAATTGATTATACAGAAACATCTTTGAGACCATACAACAAGCAAAGCATGTTCCTGTCAAATAAAGTTTTGATAGACTTCCAAAGGAATCATGTACTCTTTATACTCATTGTCATTTCTTTTCTGCATGATTAGATGTAAGGTTGATGTTGTAGAAGCTATAACTATTATAAGAATGCTGTCCAGTTGACACCTGGCTTCTATCCTCCAATGAAGCTATTTTAGTTAAAAAGGGGCATCCCAACACATCAAGGCCCTACCATTGTGGGGGTCTGGAGAGGGTTAGATATATGCAGTCTTACCTTTGCATATGAAGAGGTTGTCTCCTTATTTCAAGCCCATGACAACCAGGTCATAACGAAGCAACTTTACCATTATGCCAAAGCCCGCTCTCTATCGAGCTATTTGTTGTTGCCTCAATAAATTTTTTTTCTTCATCAAGAAAGCATGTTAATGATTAAGGAAAAAATGCCATGAAGGAAGCTTTATATAAGTTGCTCCCAAAGTATCCTGTTTGCTGATCGAGAGCTTAAAAAGGAAGTGGATTTAGATTTGAAGAAAACCAATACGACTTAGTTTGATAGATTGTTGTGCAATTCAGATGGTGTGTAGAATCATTTGCACAAAATGATTAGGAAAGCAAAACCTATAAAATGGTTTAGGGTGGCAACTCAGGAAAAAAGTGTTAAGCCATATGTCAGCTACTAATAAAAATAACCCATCTTTCTTTTTGGCTAAAGATGTGTTCATCAGGTTCTCAGCTTGAAGATTTCCTTTATTCACACAACTTGGAGCACAGATGATCTTTTCTAAAGGTGATTGGTGGGCAATTTGGCAAGAGGGAACAAATTTTAAAAGCCCTTTACATACGAAAACAATGTGTTATTTCTTGTTTTTGCTGATAGAGTAAGTAGAACACTGTTCACCTGGTGAGTATTCACTAATATGATTTGTTCTTTGCTTGAGACTAGGCACATTAAAGGCACAAGAGCATGTAAATACTGTTAGATGTAACCAAGGTGCAATATTACACACCAAGGCTATGCTTTTAATAATTAAAGCATTCCAACTAGGATACAGCTACTCTACACTTTTTCTTTGAGAGAAACCTCTCTACAATTTTGATGTTCAGATTTAACAGCCTCGGAAAATAAATTCAACCTCCTCGAAATAAAAGAACTTCCTGTTCCATCAATGCCCTCCATGCTCTCATGCCTTGTAGCCTTCTACAATATTCAACAGCACTACTTCTTTGCTCCCACAGCTAAATCACCTCTAACACAGTCACACCAAAGGTGCAGCATACTTGGTTAGCCCTAGTCTCTATGAACAAATAACCATTTGCATCTAAAGAACGTTCTACAGTGTGTTTTTCTAGTGAATTATCTAGAAAGATGGATCATAATTACAATTTTCAGCGGGGAAGCATAAGAAAATGAGGCATGCATCTATTGGTAGTTGGTGACAAGAGCATGCCTCATAATGATTATTTCATTTTCTCTACTATAGTACCAGAATCAAAGGGACACATTGCAAAGGTACTTCCAAAAAAACAACTTAAGTATAAAAAGGAGGGACTTCTGACCACAACCAAATCTTGATGAATTACAGTGGAATGAAAACAAAATTCTGATCAAATTGAGAAAAAGGAGTGAAAAGACAAATGCTAATGGTTTAGGTCAAATTCAAGATCAAGCATGAGAAGATAATTTCACTATCATAAATTTCACTTGACTTCTAAAAGAAAGAGACGTATATAGCTCAGTGGCCTCCTCTCCCTCTCCATCTCTTTTTCTCCCTCTACCCCACTCTGGCTTCCACCAAGCTCGATAGCGATGCAGCAAGCTCGGCTGCCATCCAACGGCCTCTGGAGGCCCTCCGTCCCTCTCTTTTTCTTCCTCTTCCATTCTCTCTCTTCCCTCTCTCTGTCGGTTTGGGCTCAATACAAATGGTACAAGGGTATATACCGAATCGTACATTCGTACCACTGGGCCAACCAGTTCGGGCTTCGATATTAGCACAGCAAACCTATTCTGCCCATTTTACCATGTTGCTGCATGCTTGACTTCCAGTTCTTTAATTGCTTTATTAAATAACTATATTTAGTTGGTATGAATGTTATTGGCTACTCATAAATGAACCATATGTAGGTCAGCAACTATTCTGCTTGTTTAAAATTCATTACTAACAATCATATTTTCAAAAAGAATTTTTTTGTAAAACGTTCAAATTCACAGCACATCTGTTGGAGGTGACCAAGCCACTTGAAGAAAATTAAATTGTTTCTAGTGTAGTAATAGAGCATCGAACCTACCAGGAGTTTCAAACAATGGGGGTCCTCTGGTTTGCTCAGCCATGCTCCTTAGTGGGTCAATGGCCAACACCAGCATTATGCCTCTTTTTTTTTTTTTCCCCTCTCTCTCTTTGACAACTAGAAGAGGAGGAAGCCTAGGCAAAATCAAGCTGAGGACGGGACTAAGCACAGGCCGCTAGTGTTTGACATCCACTGACTTTACCAACTTAACCAATTAGCATGCTCAACCTCATACCCAAAGTTCATGCGTCAAACATATGATTATGTAGTCTGAGTAACTGCCTGTGCACCAGAATTAGTACCCTTCATGGCACAATGAAACTTTTATGTAAGTCAGGGCAAAGATATTCTATTTTGAGTTTGTCCTCTGAAACCTTTTTTTTTATATAAGTAACGCAACAGGATCCCACTAAGTCATTCTGACTTTTTTTTACTTTTCAGAATGAACAGGATCACATGTAGATTTCCTTTGAATAGTTTCAGGAATCACAGCTTCATATACATAGTGTTCATCAGGATATCTCTAGCAAGCAATTTCTTAAACGATCAAATTCATGTTGATTTGGCAGAACGTGTGGGTCCCAAAGAGTTGCTAGAGAATGGCAAAAAATTAACTGCTATATCTCCTAACTTTACAAAATGATTTGCTGATGACAGGAACCATAGTCATTTGAATGTTCTGAAATGGGATCAAGAGATATGGCCAAAAGAAACCCATACAAACTGTAAATCCTGTTGGAAGAAGTATATAGAGACTGGAAGCTTTGCACCTTCTTTTCATTCTTTATTATGTCCAGATCACTTTTTCTTTTCTATCATGAACCATGTATTTCTTGTTCATAAGAAGCAGACTGTCCATATTCTAAGTCTTGCATAAGTGATCATCATAGGAACAATGAAATGAGTGTTTGGTACATACAAAAGAATTGTATTGGCACAATCAGATTCAGTTTGGTGCTATACTAACGTGGTAAGACAGAAGAGCCGCTTGAATAGCATATGTTGGGTATCCATTTTATTTCAAAGTTGTCCTGTGAGTGTTTATGAATAGTGCTCTGCAAAATATTACTTACGTAATTACTTCATTGAGCATGCTACAAGTCTCCTACTTATGTTCGAGTCTTATGCTTAAAAGTGAAGAAGGTTATATTACAATATGAGTTATTCTTCGATTTACATTGCATATCAAGTATAATTTTCTTTTTGTTACCAAATAAAAAGACTTTAGGCTTGTGGAAAATGCATTAAATGACTTGAAAGTACAGAACCTCGAAACCAATAAAGCATAACAATTCGGGAACAGACGAAGAATGTCATAACTAACCCCCTTTGCAAACTCGATTCTAAGAGGCATCCCAGCAATATTGAAACCTTGGAGCCCTCTCAATGCAATGACAGCATCGTCCTCTTTCTTATAGTCGACAAAGGCATAGTTCCGGCCTGGAATGTGAGTTATGTTCTCTATTTCCCCAAACCTCAGAAAATGCTCCGATAGAGTGCTCTGCGTCACATGAGGGCCTAAGTTCCCGACCCAGAGGTGCCTCGAGGGAGGGGCAACACCCCACCCAGTCCGGCGCTCCTTCTCTTCGAATCTTGGTGCATATTCAGTGTTTGATCTGTCCCTTCCTCCTGCTCCCCTCCCCATCTAGTCATGGAAACAATAGACTGCAATCAATAACACCAGAAAAACAATAATCCAACAGAAACTGACCACGACCAAGCTGATTAAAAGAGCCACCAGAAATAATCGCCTAAAAAAAAAAAAACGCAATTTATTAAGAGGGGATGACGGCAAAAGCCCGTCCTGAAAAATATGAAGAAAACCTCAAAATATGAGAAAATGAGATCCGATGAGCAGCACTGCTCAAATCAAATCAAAACCCTAAAAGATGGGCTCTTTTCAATTGAAAAAAAAAAAAAAAAAACACCAAAATGTAACAGATAAAATCTCTTGCCTCCCCGAATACAAAACAAAGCACAACCTAACAAAACACCAAATAGAAAAGTAGCCAAGATGTCGTTCTTCTCGCGAATCCGAAACGAAAAACTATAACTTTCAGCTATAAACGACGAATGGGAGAGACAGAGAGAGAGAGAGAGAGCCTGACCATTTCTTATGGTAAGAGTTACCAAGGGGCGATAGGGGGATTAGGGCTTTGGGGTGGCGGAGAAGAAGAAAGAGAGATACGGCGAGGAGACGGCGGCCTCGAATTCTGGTCTTCTCGGAGAGGAGGCGAGGGCGTGAAACGATCCCCATCGGGCAACAAGCGGAGGAACGGCTAATTTACCATCGGCAGCCAATCCATCTGGACCGTCCGATCACCTGTACGTTTCTATTATTTTTTAATGGCCACATATGCCACGTAGCCTGACTAATTTCTTTCGAAAAATAATAATTAAGTAAATAAGAAAAAAAAGTTATGTCCTTGCATATAACCCCTCCTATTATCTATAAATTTTATATAATTTTTTTTTTTTTTTTTTAACATGTATCCTGATGAAGGTGGCTTGTTGTTTATTTCATCTTTCAAAACCACTATTTGCGTATATACCTTTAAAATCATTATGTCTTTGCAATGATACGCCTATTAATTTTTTGACTACAATATTGCAAAGTAACTGATTTAAGTGTAAAATGATAATACTACCATGTCACATTTTTATAGTTGAAAATTGATGTTTTGCCTAAAATATAAAGAGTTGTACCATTGCTTGAATTTTCTGATGGCACCGATGCAAAGAGATAATGAATTTATTTTATATTCTAAATAGTTATTTATTAACTATCATCCAAAAATCTAAGAGAAGGTCATTGTTGCGTAACATAATGATTTAAAGATATTATATATGAATAATAATTTTTGGAGATTAAAATAAAATAAGCTATAATTGCAAAGGTATGTATACAAAAAGTGTTATAAAAAAATCTATATTTTGCGTATGTGAAATTATAAATCAAGTTATTAAAAACATATTTTTTAACAATAGTTGAAAGAGTGATATATAAGAATGTTACTCCAACTTACAAATGCAATAGACGTTTCAAACCCATATCCAATACACACCGGATAGAGGATGGGCCCTAACATACCTGAACCAAAGCAAAGGCCTGATAGGTCTTGTTGGGGGATACCCACCGACCGACCGATCGACTATCGGAGGGCCCGACCGGCTGGCGGCCCGACCGACCGACCGACTATCGGAGGGCCCGATCGGCTGGCGGCCCGACCGACCGACCGACTACCGGAGGACCCGACCGGCTGGCAGCCCGACCGACTAACCAACGGCCAGACGGACGACTCTGACTGGCCGATCGTAGGTCGGGCGACAGACCGACGGACGCCATCAGCGGCTAACTGCGGCCATTCCACGGTCCATTCCCGACCGACTAAACCCAGAGGTCCGGTAGCCGACCCACACGAAGCTCGCCGACCGACGGAGGAGTCCGACGCCACTCTGCTGGCCACCGACCTTGGGTCGGCCGACTCCACCAACCACCGTACGGCCGCCAGACGTTGTCAGCTCTGACACGGACATGCGGCACAGTTACCTAGGGGCATTGTCCCGCCGAGAGCCGGGTCAACCCTGGTGATTAGACGGCTACACGGCGACATGACATTTTCACGGCGGCTCTGACAGTCTACAGTGAGTTGACAGTTCCTCACTTGTCCGCGCCATTAATGACGGCGCCATACCGTGCTCCACTATATATACCGGGGAAGGCAACAGTGCAAAGGGTCGATCCGCCCGTCTCTCCCACATACGCAGGCTCGCTCCTCTCTCTCTCTCTCCCTCTCTCTTTCTCAGAGCTCTCTGTCTGCATTTCACTGTTGCCCAGTCACCTCTCTGACTTGACCGTCGGAGGGTCCCCGCCGGAGCCGCCTCCGGTCAGTGCGGACTTCCTTTTGCAGGTGCACGCTTCCCGACGATCGGGCGACGAGGCGATTGGCCGCAACAGGTCTTATGATAATTTTATTACTTGAACTCCCACCAAACATATTCTTTTAAGAAACGATATATGGAGCATAGTGTAAATCTGAAACCTCAATAGATTTGCACCTGGGTTTATTGAAAATTGGAACCTGAACCAAGTCAACTAGATGGCAAACTTAGTAACATCATATCATACGTAATCATGATAATTGTTACTGATTAAAAATTTAATAAGACAATAGTTGGAGACAATTATCTTGCTGCCCTTTTTGAATCAATCCATTTTTGTATGGTTAGAGATGCTTCTTAAGAGACAATATTCCCATGTAACCCATTATCAATAACGGTATTGCAAATTTGTCCAGAGATGGTGTAACATTTATGAAAGATGTTGGTTCAAAACCAATTCTTCTCTTAGGTTTTAGGTATAAATATCATATGCAATGGATTAAGGCATTGACCTTCATCTGCATCACGCTTGATGGTTGACTTATAGAAGAGTTCACTAATTAACATCTAATGATCAATGTCATACTCTTTGTTCTTGTCATCCCAGTCATCATCAGCAATGGTGATGTGAGGGCATCATCATAGGTATTCAAAAGCAGGTCTTTTTCCAACATGTGTAACATGCGGAAGTCATGGAACAAGCAAGTTTTGGAGAATGCTTATAAGGTTATCTATTTTTGCATGCTTCTCATTGCTCCTTGGTTAGTGCTTGTATTTTTCATGAGGCAAAGCAACATTCTCTTTGAAAACCTTGTGAGTTTGTCTATGATGATAAAAAAAATCGATCCCTCCTTAGCTTTTTTTCAGCATGCAATATCTTTGATAGTCCTCATTCACACACTATATAGTGTTATCTATGATTCACCATAGATCGTAACTAGCAAGCCCTTGAGATAATGGACTACACAAGTTCATTGACCTTATGCAAGCACACCAAAGTAGATATTTTGAGAAGTTCATCCATATGATGGTGATGCTTCTTTGCCCTGTTTAAGATTCATTTAAGATCGACAAAGAAAGTGAGAATAATCTATCAAAAAGAGGTGATGGTCAATGAGTGATTCTTAATTTTTCTTTTATTCTCCCTCAAGAGCACTAAATATTCTCCCATAAAATGGGTGTATAACCTCATAATTTCAAAACCATGATCTTCACCTTCTTGTGATGTCCATAGCTTCAAAGAATCTATTAATGATGGTGATTTAGTTGAGGAAACTTAGGATTGATGTTCATGAAACTTAGAAAGCTCGGCTTTGATGTCAAAGAGTCTATTATGATCTTGCAAGGCTTCTTACCAAGCAGAGAAAGATGAATTGTCCCTTCATTTAGATCGCAATGGCAAAACGATTTAGTGAGATATTGAAAAGATGCATCCGATAGTGCATTTTCCTCCCCATCCGATCCTCTAAGGTGATGATCACAGATATTTGCACAATTACATTCTTACAGTGCTGCTACCCATTTTTGCAACAACATTTCCATGTCTCTTGGATCGATCTTTGACACTAAGATGTTTTGGTGCTTCAGTAAACCATGGCTTCAATGTCAATGTAGAACACCACATGTGAACTAGGAACTATATCAATACTAACATATTACACATAATGTTCTTTTTTTTTAAGAAAAAAAGATCTACTTTATAATAGAGCACCAAGATAGGAGTAAGAAGTAACAATAAGAACTCTCAAATTCATATCATAGTAGAGAAGATATCTAGAAACTCCATTCAATTTAAGATGTCTTTTACAGTAGCTACCCATAAATGTGTCCACATTTATTTTTTAATGAAAAGATAAAAGAGCTCCGCAAATAAGAATCAAAATTATATTTTTCATAATATGCTAGGATTTAATTTGGTGCAAATGTAAAAAAAAGTGGCAAAAGGAATAGTCTCTTGTTGATTGGATAAGATCTTGATTCATCTTGATATAGGGTACTTCCAAATTTGTCTAGATTTAGCAGATAATATTCTTATTTGATTATTATCTCCATAAGTATTTCTTAATCTTCAGCAACCTTTTAGAACTAACTTAAGTTTGAATCCATCATCGAACCCCTTCACTCCTCCAATCAGCCTTAGACATGAATCAAGTCTAATATGTGCAAGATAAATCTATCATATGCACCAACATCTTTCATGATTGATCATGTTTGGGTGGAAGGTAATTCTTTCATGATTTTTGATTCGATCACTCTATTATCATCCACAAATACCGACTTCCATCTCTTACTTCTAAATCTCATAAATTTCACTGATAAGTTCTCATCCTTCCATGTCACCTATAGCCGTTGAAAAACTAAACACCCAGCAGACTAGGTGGCTAATTTTATTGCTGACCATGGAGCTATTCTCATATGGAATTTCGATGTACCTAGTTACAACCTGATTGGCCTTATACCATATAATGCTTCTAGTCAAGAGTAATCTAATTTCTTGATTTATCAAAAAAAAAAAAAAAGGAGAGAGACAAAAAAAATGATTAGTGCAAAAGTTTTAACATTGGCCTTATTTGATTCCCATTATAAAAGAGTTCAACTATGTGCACATGTCATGAAAATATTTATTTTCACAAGGCACATGCAAATATAACAAATTTCTAAATGAAATACAAGCTTTACTTTATCCATACTCACATATCATAGAGCTCAATTCAAGTATATGGTTTATTATAAGCAAAATACATTCATTATTCACATAAAAACAAGCTTTATACATCCATTTATATTCCAAAACGTATTCACTTGTAAATGTATTGATCAAAGCAATAAAGAAAAAGGTCAAGTAGTTTTAGCTGCAGCAAAGCATGCGCATGACCTCTGCCTTCGATACACCGAGTGCATGCGTAAAGAAACGGTCATTCTGTCAAAGCCCCATCCTGAAACAATTCCTAATTATTATCATACCAACTGATAACTGCGATTAGAATAATTGCCATTGAATAAAATAAAGACAAACAACTGTAATATGTTGTTTTGCATGGCAAGAGGGGATTGGCCACGGGTATTAATAAATTTTATACTCAACATATTCTATAGCATTTTTCATATTAATATACTCTTATAGTTGGCACTCATTTCAAAATAAAAAATTAAAATAGAGAGAGAGTTGAGTTGCCTCCCATGCTTGAGCATCATCACAAGTACCAACTCTACGTGCACTATATTGTACTCAAATCATATCTCAAAATATTAATAAAAATTAAAATAATATTAATAATATTTATTTAATTTTAATTTTATATTCAGATTAATTTGGATATAAATAAAAAATAGATAACTGATCTTTATTTGAATCTATACGAAATTTTATATAATTTTATATAATATTTATTAATTATTAAAAAATTATAATTTTATAAATATATTATTAATTTGATTTATTATTTATTTAATAAAAATTTTGATTCTATAATTATTAAATTTTATTATTCAATTTATATAAAATATATTATCCAACTAACATATAATTTTATTCATATTTTCGATATAACATCTATAACTATATTTTATTTATTATATTAAATAAATATAAATATAGAAATATTAGCGCCCAATTCGTATCCAACCCCACTGTTATATGTTTGATATGTACGAGAACCGGACACCATTCCCATCCCCGATAGCATTCTTTAATATTGTTAAATTTGTACATCGCTTTTGAAATCATCGAGCCAAACTCTTTATTTGCGGAAGCTCCGCGAAGGGATCTCGAACAAATCCTCGTCAGAAAAATCGCAGGTAAGATCGAGCCCCATTGCAGAAATTCCTCAGCTCGGATGTTTTCAGTACGCTGATCCTTCGGGCTTCGATCTCTCTCTCACCCCTTCCTTTTTTTTTTTCATGCGTGTATGCGATCTTTGATCTCTTAAAGACCTGATCTTTAGTTTTTTAAAATTTTGATTTTGTCAGTATTTGGCCGCATTTTGCGAGGAATTCTGTTCACTTGATTCGTTGGATCTTATCCATCTCGAGTAATTCTTGAGAAGGATCGCTTTTTCTTTCTAGTTTCGATTCTTGTTTGTTCCTCTTTTTTTTCTCGAATAATTGCAAAAAGATCTCATTGTGGCAGTTATAAGTGATTACTAGAGATCAGCAATAACTTAGATTGCTGCTGAACGCGTTTCGGTGTGCACTTTTTTCTATCTATTTGTCAATCATCAATGCGAGGAGCGGTGTTTTCTGATGATTCTAAGATTCTTATGTTTCCAAAGCTTTTTTTTTTTTTGGATTAAATGATCGCCAACGAAAAACATGCGAGGAGCGGTGTAATGTATGTACCCTATTATCTCTCTATACGTTATTTATTTTCTTTATTAATAGGAAATGTAATGGATACTTTGCAAATGGTACAGGACTCGTTGGAATGGTGCTTCTGATTTGGCTTGTCGAATTCTTGTTTTATGCTTACCTGACATTTAGGTATATATGTAACTGAGTATTGATTTTGTTCAAATGCCAACCGTTAAAACTGCTTGAATGTACAATTTTAGGGCAATTCTTTTTTCGTGGTGCACATAGCGTTTGATTTTTTTATTTATTTATTGTGGTTTTGTTGAAAGGATTAGACTGAGTTGTGTACTGTCACTCTTTGTGGATCAATTGTATAGATATTCTTAAGCAAGGTTGTGCCCCTAGAAGTCTGAGCTTTTTTCTTTCTTTTTTTTTTTTTTGAGCAAAAATTTTTGACCTTCTCAAATAAGAAACTGCATAAAACATCTTTCATTTTCCATCATCATCATCATCTCTTATTAGATAGGACAAGCATTACAAGCGAGCAGAGAATGCATATTCTTATAAGCTTGAATTCCTTTCCTATTGTTTATCTTTAATTGATCTCTTCTGTTCCTTGAAAGTGCATATTGAGGTAAGCTCTGTTGGGTTATCGAGGTTTGCTATAGGAGGGATGAGCGAGAAGGAGAAAGCTTCCCCAGGTAAGATGATGATTATCCTCTGCGGTGAATTTTCATGGGTAGCTATTATTTGCGTTGATGGTCAAATATTTAGTTGAATACATAAGTTGAGATACAGGGTAAACATTATACATGAAGAATGAATATCACAGTTTATTGAACCCATAAGTGAACCATAAGTTTTTAAGTAGCAATTATCACTTGTTATGGAATCTTGATAATAGATGTGGGAGAAGCTGTCATGTGGCAGAATGCAAGATTCTGTAATACATTATCTTACTTCTTAATCACTCTCCAGGTTAGTTTGGGTTTATGTATCACGATACAGGGGAACACTTGGGGTAATTGTAAAAGCAGTTTCACAAGCCAATCGATCACTTTCTTTAGCATTTTATTAAAAGTTAAAACTAATCATAGATTACTAGGATATGAAAGGATACTGTAAATTAAAAAAACTATGCTGTTAGTAATTAGGTGCTTTTTATTTAGGGTTCCTCAGGAGGACTGTGCAGATCTGGATGCCAACACTTGATGGGCTTTTATGGAAAATACATGGAGGATTGTCATAGGTAGTATGGCAGCATGGAGTGGAGAGGGGGGCAGGAGGTTAGCAGCTTAGCCTGAACTGATCCCAATCCATATCTCACCAGCATTTTTTTCAAAGGCACCCAGTACGTAACAGCGTAGCAACAAAATTACCCCACCTTCCAGAGTTTGGCTAACTGATCCTTTGTTATATTGTTCCCACAGAAGAAAATAGACATTTAAGCCACCACTCCTCAAAAGTCCAAAATGTCAAAATCAGGACAAAGTAATCAATATTTCCCCCTTAATCTCTTCATATTGTTGTTATATGTGCTTTTTACTTATTTTATTGATGAGTAATCGCCTAGTCTGAACTGAATTCTTGAAATCATATCAGCTGCTTATCAGCATGAAGCATTATGTGGCAAAAGTCTCAAGGGCTGCAAAACATTGCCATTTGCACATGCTTAGCATTGGTTTCATACAAAAAAATGTAGTCTTAATGTTCACTAACATGGTTGAGCAAATGAACAGGGTTTTAACGAAGCATGTACATAGACACATTAAAATAAGATGTTTTGTTTTCTGTATAAAATTGGCATTTGTGCAATTATTAGCTTAATGTAATGATTCAACAATTATCCATATTCTCTGTTTTTCTAGTTCACTTGGCCTAGAATACTCTGGATGGCTTTGAATTGTAACTGTGGCATTCTCTGAACAGCTAGTGTAAGAAAATTGAAGGAGTTATTGCATATAAGGGATAATCGCTTTTGTGCAGATTGTGGTGCTCCAGATCCCAAATGGGCGTAAGTGCTTCTATCTTTTACAAATATGTATATCCATAATTCTAGAATTTCAAGCATTCAAATGTAGCTTATAATTATTTATAGTGAATAGTTTCATTTTGTGCTTGTTTGAGATGTTCCAGATGTTAACTAAATCTTGAGAAAACACATAAACCCATAACGTATGATGCCACATGGAGTGAGGCCAAAAGCCCATACATGCGTGTGTAGAAAGAGAAGGAGAGGTAGGTGGAGAACAAAGTGATTACCAATATTGAATTCTTAAAATAGTTCATCTGATTGTGGAAGACTGGATATTTAGCTCCAATTGTGACGATAAAGAGAAGCGGGAAACATGATGCCCATATTAGAGAGTAGCTAATTAAGACAAACTTCTGCAACAAAATAAGACTTCAAGATGCTCAGCCTTGTCAAAGCGGCAAACAAATCATATTTGTTGCTTCTTGTTCTTTCAGGAGATAGGAACATTACTTTTGGAAATCACAGGTCCATAGTAGATTAGTCTACCAATTAGTGAAATGACCAACCGAGTCAACTTTTATACATGCATGAAGCTTTAGATAGATGCAGAAGACAAGAAGAACAAGCAAATAATGATCCTGCAAGGGGAGCAATGAATGTAGGCAACACAATCAAGGTGAGAGATGGTCGAGTACACAGGACCACCAATGAGCTAATGATACTGAATCTGATCTAGTCGTTGCTATTAGGACAAGTGTTCGACTGAAGCTCTATCAGTTTGTCAGAGGTATGACATATCGCTCAAGCAAGCAAGACTGATGAGAAAAATTAAGAATATACCCTAAGACCTAAAGATTATTGAAGAGGGCTATGTTTCTTCATTTAAGAGTGACACTATAGATGCTCTTTGATGAGAAAAAGTGAAAACACCATCTCCAAACATGAACATATGTTGCTATTAAGCAATGTGATAACAATGCCATGGGGAGATTCTTGGGCACAGGGAGGGAAAATTGGAATACACCAATTCTTCTGCATGCTAACAGAAATCATCAGCTAACTTGCTATTTGCTTTAAGCATTAATGTCAACAAGATTATTGGTAAGTCATGTCAGAGCAGACAACTTAAAGGAACTCCCGTAATAACAAGTTGTAAATTTTGAAGGAAATTCTGGTAAACTAGGAAGTTAGTTTGCTGGAGGGAACCTATAATTATCACATTATGACTTTCTCCTTTACATTTCCATCGAAAAAGAAAAAAAAGACTTGCTCAGAGCAGCAAGAAGAGAAGAAACCAAAGATACTTGTTGACTCTAGTTCACCATGAATGAGAGGGTACAATCAAAGTTATCAGATGCGAATTTAACTGAATAAATTTTAGATTTACTTATTTATTTTTTATTCTTACTGAGTCTGAAGACCGGGGATTCACCTCCCCTTTCAAATGTTCTTATCTCATGTTATGAATTATTCTTCAAGCACTTCTTCAGCCATCTAATTTTGGTATTTTACCCCCTTTTGCTCAGAAAGGATGAAGCAACTAGCATTTATGTTCATTGAACTAATGGTATATCGTTAAAAATCATGTGCAGAATGCAGAAATTATGTTTGCCTGATGGAAAGTTTCCCTAACAATGATTTGACTACCCTTCTGGTCATCTCTATATCTTCTTAGTGATGGTTTGTAGATTACCAAAGTGGTTTGCTATCCTTCATAATGATGCATGGTGACCATTGAGCTTGTTTTACATTTTTCTAGCAATGGACCTAATGGTTTGTCATGATCCTCAATCATGTCTGATTTTTTCTTGAAGGTGGTCTCTGATCATACTTTAGATTTGATATTTTCTGATGATAGCTTGTGATGGCTGTCAAGAGCCCACAATATTTCCATGATATTTTGCCACAACTCAAGGCTGTCCAGCATTTTACTAATAACTATTTGCGGTAACTTTTAGGTTATCAAATATTTTACTAAACTTGTCTTGGAGACTCCTATCCAATGACTTGATGCATAAGTTAGGAATCTCCAAATCATATGATTTTCAGTTTGCAAGCAATTTAGTATGTAACCTTCAAGGGCTCGGATCATCAGTGTCAAATCTTTCTTCCGATTTCACCTAAACTAGATCCGACTTGAAATCTGGTTGACTGGTCCTAGCTTAGGTCTCTCTGCATATATGTATATGTATATGTATATGCACATATACACACACACATACCTAATTATGTGTATATATGTATATATTTATACATATACATACATATGTCCATGTATATTTATGTGTGTGTCCATGCTGTGTGCCTTTGCATGCATGCACATGTGTGCGCATGCGTGTGTCTATACCTATATATCTCTGTGTACATATACATATGTTTGTACATGCGTTCATGCATGCATGCTTTCTTGCTTGCTTAAGGCATGTCTATACCTATATATCTATGTGTACATATACATATGTTTGTACGTGCATTCATGCATGCATGCTTTCTTGCTTGCTTAAGGCTGGATACCCTCAAATGCTTAATCTTAATTTTTTATCACAATTATATCGAGCCATACTTTTTGATAATGGGCTGGTTCTGGCTCAGTCATACCCAAAAGAAAAAAGGGCCTGATCTAGCAACCCCAAACCGTATATAAACAGATCCACAGGCTGGCCCACTAACATTTCTACAGGGTAAAACCATGTGATGTATGACCTCTCGAGATGCCATCCTTTAATTGTACCCATGTTTTATGCATTGCAGCCCAACAGATCTTCAATTCATGATTCACAAATTATTTGAGTTTGGCAATATATTTTTTGAGAAGAGGTGAATATGATTTTCTTCAATGACTATTACATATCAATAAATAGTATAAGACCTACCTGTTTGGTATAATGCTCTGATTCTGAAGTTACTCTTATCTGAAAGTAGTGGTCCAAATGCTCAAATAATTCATTCCATGAATTGGTGATTTGGCCATACCATCCCATACTGACGCTATCATACCGTACCAAGCCATATACCTAGGGATTCATGTCCCAGTGGGATGTCCTATGGGACACCGGGATGGGGTACCATCCCATGTGTTGGAACAGGCTATCCTGCTAGCGTCCCAGCATTCCGATCAGGACGCCTTGAGGCATCTTTTGTCCCAAGTGTTGGGATGGGGCGAGATGGCGATGCGTCCTGTTCCATGAGAAAATCAAGACAGTCTCGTCCCACGAGATTTAAAACCTTGCATGTACCGACACTATGATAGGATTTTACTGGTATAGGGTCCGGCACTGAGATGACGAAACTTGCATGAATCTAAGTAGGTCAACATTGTACTAATCATTTTGTGATCACACAGTTTTTTTTCCCCTCCATAATGTATGACTGCTATTTTGACTATATATTTTGTTCAGAGTGAAGATGCAAGTGCGCAAAACATGTACTACATGCAATGAGAGAAATTATTGGTACCATTAGGGAATGGAGATAATCGGACCTGTTGTAGGTTTGCGGGCTGCCATGGCTGAATGCATTGCAGCAGGAGAGTAGAAAACATAATAAAAGAAGTGGAGAGGATTACTTTAGATTATTGGATACTTACATTACATGTGCTCACATGCACGCACATGCACAGATACTACTACATTTACACTGCATAATATTATTATTAATTTAAGGTTGACCCAGGCCAAGAGTGGCATGTGCCTGATCTTACATGTTTTGGGCCTAAAATGCTGATCACAGCCCTGTCAAGAGCCTGAATTTACTTAGCCTGAGCCAAGCCTGATTACCAACATTTTTGTCATGGACTTATTTCATTTATCTCCTAAAAGTCATCTAATGTCACAATATGTTGTTAATATATAACTCGTGGTCATTGTCTGCAACAATAATAACTCTTTAAAGTCTGAAAAACAATTTGATCAACTGGTGATTCCCGTTGAGTGCCTCAATCTAGTTGTTGTAATAACCTTTTCCCCATCAAAGGAAAGCCAGAGTATAACCTTATGGTAAGATTTTGCATTTTGAGTAATTCATTGCCTGTATTTTCAGGTCAGCGAATATTGGGGTGTTTATATGCTTAAAATGTTGTGGAGTGCATAGAAGTCTTGGCACACATATTTCAAAGGTAACATATGTGGTGCTTCTCATGTTTGTTTTGACCGTTGATTCAGCAGTTTCATTTTTCATGCTTCATCCTATTATTGTTCATGGCAGCAATTTAATATCTTGGTACCATCCTTGTCCATACCTAATGTTTGAAGTTCGTCGAAGAAGATCGAGTTTTTAAAATCTTGAAATGTTAGATAACATTGTTTCAAAAATTTACATAAGAAATAAAGGCTACTCCTCCAAGAATGAAGATCAAGTAAATGTATCCAGGCTCTACACTCACGCCGCCAGTTCATTGGTGAAATGCCTTATTTTGAAGGAAAAAAATTTAGAAACTCTACTGAATACATGGTTATGTACTATTTTCTGCATGTATCTTTTGACATTAGTCTTCCTTCTAGTAGGGAATTTATCTATTAAGTTTTAGCAATGCTCCATTTTGTTATAAGAAAAGGCTCCCAATTTGTTTATTGTTTCTGCAAGTTTTAATTCTTGTTACTGTTGTCATTGACTATCAGGTTCTGTCCGTGTCATTAGATGAATGGACTGAGGATGAAATTGAATCTATGCTAGAGGTGGGTGGAAACTCTTATGCCAATGCAATTTATGAGGCTTTTCTTCCACAAGGATATTCCAAGCCTAACCCAGACGCAAGTCATGAGGAGCGTACAAAGTTCATCAGGTTGAATTTATATTAGATAGTCAATGTCTTATTTCTCATATAATGAGATTATTGTTGATGTATAAGCACTTTTTCATCCAAAAGGTCGAAGTACGAGCTGCAAGAGTTTTTGAAACCAAGTCTACGCATTGTTTCTTCAAAGAGCTCTTCCAGCTCTTTCAGATCTTGTAATTCTGGAAAGGATACAGAAAGTGGGTTTGATTTAGATCTGAGTCAAGTAAGGCTCCATTTTTTACATGTACTGTTATTTTAAAATTTTAGAAGGATTTTCGACACTCTTTATGTTATTTGTCATTGCCCCTTGGCATAACTATGTCAGCTGACATTGTTGGGTAGGGTCTGTTTCACCTGTCAATATCCTAATCACGTGGTTTTGGAGTTCTCCCAGGCTGGCATGGAAGAGTTCATTGGAATACTGAAGGTCAAAGTTATAAAAGGCACTAACTTAGCTATTAGGGATATGCTAAGTAGTGATCCTTACGTTGTCTTGACTCTGGGCAAACAGGTCAGTTATTTGCAAACATCGAATCATTTCTTATTTTGGGGAAAACAATTTGAAATGTGTTTCTTCAGGAACGATTATTATTCTTAATTTTCCTGTAATCATTCTAAAAATTCATAAGATGATGGATACCTGCAGACGGGCCAGACAACCGTAATTAATAGCAATTTGAATCCGGTTTGGAATGAGGAGCTGAAGCTAGCGGTTCCTAAAAAATATGGGCCCTTGAAATTGGTGAGTGCTTCTAAATATGCCCTTATTTTCAGTTCTTCTGTTTATATCTGCCCTGTTGTACAGCCTACGGTCCATAGTTTGATCGAATGTATGTCAAAGATGGTGACAGACACAGAGCAACCAAGCAAGCTGATTACGGCCACCCCTCACCATCCGCACTATCCCTTGCAAACTTCACCACCTTTCTGAAGTGCCACCCTTCCTCAACCCACCATGCCCTCCCAAGCCTGATTGTTTTGATTTGTTCTCTCATCACCTTGAGCAAGGAGCCCACAGAGGACTTAAGGACCCCACCCCACTTCTAGCATTCTTAGCCTCAGGCGGCGATCACCTACGGTTGAGTTAGAGAGAGGTAAGAGAATTAGTGCTTTTGCAGACGGTCTAAAAAGTGGTCCTTGATGTGGCCAATGCTGTGGTCATGATCCTGGAGAGGATGGTGAAGCTAACGTAGGCCAGTCAGAGACAGAGTAGAGGACGTCAAGGAGGGAAGAATCATACCCAATGACAACTAAGAGCGGCAGAAGCTGGGCTGTGGTGTAGGACAGGATTGTCCAAGAGGAATTGAGCAACCAGATGTTGTTGGAGGGAGCTGGATCATCTGGTTGAGATAATCTAGTAGTTGTTGTAGTTGGAGACCTAAGGGAGGGTGGCGAGGAAGCTCCACCATGGTGAGTTGGTAGGGCATGTAGGAGGAATAGGATAAAAATAAATAGATAAATCAATCAATCAATCAATAATACCCACGCTGTTGCACTGATTGAAGAATATTTGCCATGTTAAAAATGTACTATAGCATGATTTCCTACCACCTTGTAGAGGCTAATGACCTAATAAAAGTAATCAATACTTCCTCAGAAGCTAATGTAAATTGAACCTCTATTATTTTATATCCTGAGTTTGTTAGTTAATGTTCTTTTGAGGGTGGTTTTTTTTTTGGGTAACATTTTATCCTGTTTCTCATTTGTTACAGCAAGTGTTTGATCATGACATGCTTTCCAAGGATGACTTAATGGGTGATGCTGAGGTTGATCTTCAACCAATGATCACAGCTGCTATGGCATTTGGAGATCCAGATCTTCTTGCTGACATGCAGATAGGGAAGTGGTTGCAATCGAATGACAATGCCCTTGCTAAAGATAGCACCATCAACATCGTTGATGGGAAGGTTAAACAAGAGGTGTCACTGAAGCTACAAAATGTCGAGTCCGGAGAGATAGAGCTTGAACTGGAATGGATTCCTTTAAGTCAGTAGACAAGTCATCTCTATCGTGATCGATTGAAGCCCTGACTCTATTTTCTGGTGTTTCGTCACCTTCTCTATGCAACTCTATGAAGTGGTATATTTCGCTACACTAATTAAATGTCCCTTTTCGTTTTGAGAACATTTTTTTTTTGTTGGAGATTTTCTGTTGATCATGCCTTGCATATGTAAGGTGCACAGCAGCTTTCTTGAATAAATGTTTGATATACTTTTAGTTGAATTCTATCATAACATTTGAAATCACCATTAGGGTAGGATTGGGCAGGTGCCTCCTTGTACATGCACAATAAACTTATGCTGCCCCATGCATTACCAATCGAAAGGAAGAGATCATGATCAAATTGTTTATCGCATTGATTTTTCATGAGATTTAAAAGAGAATCAGATGATAAGAATTGAGGCTAGTAAGCAGTTCTTAGGCCTGTATGATATATGGGTTTGGTTTATAAGCTTTTGATTGTAACATTCATTTTGACCTTGTATGTTTATTTGCTTTCAGAAGAGATCTTGTATGTTTATTTTTGAATTATTCATATCTTGGTTGGGATAATCTTATTTCAGTTCTATGTTTGTGATCCTATGCTTCTTTAGATACCAGGAAGAATGTTGATTCATGTAACATCTGAGCTATGGCATGACGGTTAGCTGCAATTAAAGAGATGTTAAGACGTGTGTATAACCAACACATCATTTCAATAACTATGTTCAGCGAAATAACTGGAAGAAAATTCTTTACAACTTTTTTTTTTTTCCTCTTATCTATTCCTTAAAACTCACCAAACCCTAGACCTAATCTAATAAATATATAGGAGACAAGGCGCCTTAGGTGAAAGAGATCATGCAGAAAATCAGGAAAAGAAAGAAGTGTCATGGACTTGTCCTCCAAGAAAAGAAAGGAACGGAAAAGGAAAATGGTTAGATCTGAAGTATTAGAGCGAAGTGTCCCCTGGCTCAAAGTTTGCTGGAGTTTTTAGGCCAAAAACAATGCTCTTAGTATGTTTGTGCATGTAGAGATATCATGGACAAGATCCTAGACTTCCATGACATGCGTTTAAAATGAATCCTCGTTACATACGTTTAAAATGAATTCTCATGTCCATCAAAGTGGCCCGAGTGAAGAACTCCTAGTTACACGAGGACTTTGGAAGGAGATGATCCTTACGTGAGTACCTCTCTTCTTCCTAGTACATATAAGAGTGAGACATAGATAGGTAGGTTTAGATCTAAAGAAATGATAGATCTAATTCTTTGCGCTTAGTATCATTCCCTTGGCTCAGGGATTCCTAGAGTTCGGTGACCAAGAAAGGCTTCCATGATCGTGCAGGTGAACTGACCCCACCATGGGTTGTAAAGCTTTTAGGCAAATTCTTTGTGCACCACGGGCAGTATAGAAAATCCAACGTGGAGTATACCGTCTTGTCCGATTGATCCATGTAATCATCTCTTTCCAACACATATTTAATATCTGTAGATCGATTTTTTCATTTAAAAATTTTATATGACAAAAGTACTTCTATTCTTTGATAAAATTATGACATCCTATGTCCATATTAAGGCATCTTGCATCCAGAAAATCATAATTTTTATCCACAGGATGTTATAATATAACACAGAATGTCATAATATGGACAGAATGTCATAATTTTTTCTAAAGAATAGGAGTATTTTCGTTATTCAAAATTTTCAAATGAAAAAGCCGATTTACAGATATTAAATACGCGTTGGACAAAAAGACTCCTTCCATATTATGATATCCAGAAAATCATAATTTTTATCCACAGGATGTTATAATATAACACAGAATGTCATAATATGGACAGAATGTCATAATTTTTTCTAAAGAATAGGAGTATTTTCGTTATTCAAAATTTTCAAATGAAAAAGCCGATTTACAGATATTAAATACGCGTTGGACAAAAAGACTCCTTCCATATTATGATATCCTGAATCATATTATGATATCCTGGATTATAATACGTCACAGGATGTAATAAATTTTTTTCAATGGATAGGAATATTTTCATCATATTTTTAAATGAAAAAAATCGACTTGTTGGCATTAAATATGCGTTGGAAAGCAGTGACTACATGGACCAATTGAACAAGATAGTGCGCTCCACATCGGATTTTCTATGCCACCTACGGTGTACAAAGAATTTCTCAAAGCCTTTATATGCTTTTAGGATTCATATCATGACTCAAAGAAGTTTTCTTTAAATCCCCTGAGGGACTGTTTGGTTGGAGATAATCTGGTATGAAAAAATAATTCCCATGTTAGATTATCATATTTGGTATAAATAAGAGAAGAAAGAGATGGTAAAAAATTTATGGACTCCATGCTTATTTTTCAAAGAGAGAAGATAAAACGAATACCATAGGAAGGTTGGTATTTGATAAATTTTTGAGTAGTGGTAATATATACTTAATAAAAATATTCTTAATAAAGCTAAATATATAATTATTAAAATTGTTTTGATATCTTTTTAAATTTATTCAATAAAAATTTTTTGTAAAAAAATTAAGATAAAAATTATATTATGTAAAGGAATATGTGATTATAGTCATTACATAAAAATTAATTAGAGATGACAATGTTATACTAATATTAAAAAAATATTTTATGTTCAAAAGTATATTTATAAATTTGATCATATTCGTATATAGATTTATTTCTAACCAAACGTAATAATTTTTTTCTAATGTTATTTTACGGAGTTATTTTTCGACCAACCAAACATAGTAAAAATTATTTTCTTTCACAATCATTTTTTTAAATAAATAATTTTTAAAAATTATCAGATTATCATGTAATTTGATATACCTCAACCAAACAAATCCTAAGCATATTTTTATACATATGGATGCATCTAGCAAGATCATAAACTGCAGCAACAAAAACATTAAATAGAGAGGATCCATCAGAGCTAGAGAGATCAAAAGACACTACAGGTACAAGAACGAGACCATTGTTTCTTTTACATATTTGACCTCGACCCTACCCAAATTGGCACCACTATTGGTTCGGGGCCCAATCCAACCTATTTAGTTTCGATCACTCTTTTGAGGTTAACCCTCTGTTTGGGAAGCAAGATTAAGACTTTTAAACTAGTGTTGCGGCCAATTTCCTCGTCGCCTGGTCGCCGGGAACGGATGCCTGCAAAAGAAAGTCCGCACTGATCGGAGGCGGCTCCGGTGGGGACCCTCTGACGGTCAAATCAGAGAGGAGACTAGGCAACAGTGAGAAGAAAACAAGGAGCTCAACGAGAGAGGGAAAGAGAGAGAGAGCGCAAGCTTGATAGTTTTCGGCCCGGACCTCTAGCACTGTTGCCTTCCCCGATATATATAGTGGAGCATGGTATGGCACCGTCATTAATGACGTGGACAATTGAAGAATTGTCAACTCACTGGAGACTGTCAGAGTCGCCGTAGATGTGTCAAATCGCCGTGGGGCTGTTAAATCGCTAGGATTGACCCATACCCTAGGTGGGATAATGCCCCTAGGCGGCAGTGCCGTCAGGACTGACGGTCCCTGACAGTAGTACGACGATTGGAGGAGCAGACCGACCATAGGTCGGCGGCTAACTGAGGGGCGTCGGGTGGAAATTTGGGCCCATCCAACAGTCAGTCGGGCACGTCGCAGGAGTCGGGCATCGGACTCCATAGTGCAGTCGGTTGGGAGAGCAGAAAAGGTCCGCCCGACCGACGTATCCTCGGTCGGTCGATAGCCGTTGGTCGGTCGGTAGCCGCCGGTCGGTCGATAGCCGTCGGTCGGTCGGCAGCCGTCGATGAGTCAGCATGAGCGGGGTCGGTCGGTATTCCCCAACAGTTGCCCCCCTCCACTCCTGAGTCGGATGGCGCGCTGGCCAATGTCTTTGTTTGGGCAGCGACGTCGGGCAAAAAGGAGTGGATTACCAGCGTGTCGAGTTCCGACCATCCCGTGGGCTGATGTGACGATCGTACCATGGGGGGGACATGATGACGGGTGCCTCATGAATGTCGGGAGATCCGCTGGTGTCAGACGTCCAGTCGGTGTCAGACGTCTCATCCCGTCGGCGCCAGACGTCTCATCCCATCGGGAAGGGGAACCGTCGTTCCCGCCGCCCCTTCGGGGATACGAAACGTCACGGCCTCTGTGCCACGTGGCGTGTGGCTATTGGGACGGGTCCGTTGGAGCGGATGGAGGTGACGTGGCCTGATCTGAGGATGGGTGCGTCGAACCGTCGGGCCGACGGACGGCCCGGATGATGCCACATGGCACGATCTGGGAGTTCCTCGTTGGTCGCGCCTTCATCTCGACCGTTGGGGGGTGCTATATATACAGGGTCGCCTGTACCCAAGTTTTTACCCTCCCCACACTTCGCTGCGAGACTCTACCCGCGTAATCCCTCATTCCAGGTACTCTTCTATGCTTCCTTTCTTCTTAGGAGTTCCCTCTTCTTCCTCTGAGGGCCATCATCATCTTCACCGTCTCCTCCTTCTTCATTTCCCGTCATCTGTTTCAGTCCATGGCCAGAACATCTCCACGAGGCGGTCGGTCGAGAGAGCCAACTGACGACCCTCGGTCGACCCCGGAGGTGGAGGTTTCTTCACTTTCGGGGTCGAACGTCGATCGGCTCCGAGAGCAATATTGCATCCTGGAGCAGTTTTGACTGTTCGCCCCTGGTGCCAACGGTCGGGTCAACAGCCCGCCTGAGGGCCAGGTGGCCTTCTATGTTGAGGACCTCTGGGCCGGCCTTCGCTTTCCGGTCTCGGAGTTCGTCCGAAACGTGCTTGACTATTACGGGCTGTGCCCGGCGCAACTCGCGCCGAACTCAGTTCGGCTAATAGTCAGTTTTGCTCTTCTGTGTCGGTTTTTGCCGACTGATCCTCGGATCTCCCTCTTCCGAGCTTTCTTCGTCCTCCGACCCCATCCTAAAGCCCGAGGGTGGTGGTACTTCAATCCTCGGAAGGGGCTCTCTTTCATTACTGGTCTTCCGTCGTCTATTCACGGATGGAAGAACCAGTTCTTCTTCGCATCCTCTTCCACTCCTTGGGGGTTCCCTGTCCGTTGGGAGAATCTCCGAACCGAACCGATCGAGAATAGTCAGGTGGAAGCCGAAGATCGAGAGGACTTCCACCGGCTAAAGGACATCTCGGTGCCGAAGCAGAGGGAGCTCGTCATCGAGCAGGCCCTGTACGACGCCGGCCTCAGCCCGGTCCCTCGCCTAGGTCAGTTTCTCGCTTTTCTTCCCCTTTTTTCTTTTCGTCTTTTCTTTATGATGCTGACTGCCTGTCGTCATTTGCAGATATGCCGCCGAGATCAAGACTGACGGCAGCCGACGTACGTCAGTACGCCGTCCGGAAAAGGCCGGCGCAAGGGGCCGGGCCGTCGCGGCCTCCCAAGAGGCCCCACGTAGCTCCACCGAGCGAACCGACTGGGTCGGGGGTGGAGCCCGTCATCGCACTGTCGGCGCCGACAGTGCTCGTCGAAGTCCCGTCCGAGGGACCGTCGGGCGAGGGCGCTGCTTCGCCCGAAAGAAGGGCGGCCGATGAGTCGGTCGATGGCGCACCGGCTGCTCAGCCGGCAGAGGAGGATCGGGAGGAGGCACACGAGCCCGAGCGACCTGCACCCGCTGCTGCTGCGCCGTCAGTCGAGACTCGATCGGGCTCAAGCTTGCCGTCCAGCTCCGACGTCAGGACCTGGGCGTCCGGCCGAGGGAAGGCCCCTATGGCGTTGGACGACGAAGGACGGTCGGTCGACGGTGGAGGATCGACCGACTTCCCACTCTCCGAAGGTGCATCGGGCCTGGCCAACCATGACTTGGCCAGGAGGCTGTGCCAGGCGCTCCTCCTTCCCGCCGACATCGAGGCGATGAAGAACCAGCGTGTCTCCGATATGCTGTCTTCGTTCTATCCGATGATTATCCGGGTAAGTCCCTCTTTCCTTCATTTCCAACGTGGTTTCCGTAAGCTCGGTCTCCTGACGGCCGATTCTGTTTTGTGCAGCTGGTTTACAACATATCTGAGCTAGAGACCGGATATCGAAAGTTCGGTGACATGCGCGCGGCTTGGAGAGACAAGGTCGCGGCAGTTGAAGCCGACAAGGTCATCCTGGTCGACCAGCTGCAACGTCGGTCGAACGGGAGGGCCGACTAGAGGGGGAGGTCTCCCGACTTACGGAGGAGGTCTCCCGACTCAAGGGTGCCTTGGCGACATCGGAGTCGGAGCTGCAGTCGACCCGGGACGACGTGAAGAAGAAGTCCCGGACCGTCCGTCGGCTTCGGCATGAGCGGGACAGCTTCGCCAAGGAGCTGGAGGCCGACCGCGAGCAGCTTCGAGTAAGCCTCGAAAATCTCGCTAAGGCCGAGGAAGGTCTATCCGTCGCCCAGGCCGACGCAAACATCGTGAGGGTAGAAGCGGAGTCGGCGAAGGAGGCCATGGGTCGGGCCGTCGAAGACTTCCGTGACTCAGAAGAGTACCGAGAAGAGCTTCTGGAGAGCGGCTTCCTTTCGTATCGGGTCGGGTACGAGGATGCTCGGGAAGCCATTCGAAG
Organism: Elaeis guineensis; assembly: GCF_000442705.2. Classification (NCBI taxonomy): domain Eukaryota; kingdom Viridiplantae; phylum Streptophyta; class Magnoliopsida; order Arecales; family Arecaceae; genus Elaeis; species Elaeis guineensis. The sequence continues at coordinate 164,479,611 of NC_025993.2, read as the reverse complement.
CCTGTACCCGGAGCTTGATCTCAGCAGTATTGTTCTGCCAGAGTCAGAGGCCCCAGCTGCGGAGGAGACGGCCGACCCAACGTCAGAAGGCCTCACCACCAGGGCGGAAGCCGAAGAAGATGCAGAGCAAGCCACCGAAGATCAAGTGGCCCCGACTGTCGAAGCCAGAGCGGGTTCGCCGACCGTCCCCGGCCGTCATCTAGTGGAGGAGGCCGACTCTGAGGATTAGTCGATTTTTGCCTTTTCTTTTTGCTTCGGCTTGTTATACTTGTAATCGGGCTTCGGCCCAGTTTGTAAACTTGTCTTGATCCTTAATGAAATCAAAGTCGAAGTTTTTTGGACTTGAACTTTTTCCTCTTGCATGTCTTTCTTTTTCCATGTGTTGTGGAATGCATTTGAACACGTAAGTCGCTAACCTATATAGATCAGTTAGGACGTTCGATAATTCTTACTGCCATGAAGGTAGAACAAGTTCCGATCTTGGATCGGCCTTTCAATGGTCGAGGGCCTAAGTCGGACGTCCTTCGCCCGACTGTGAGTCGGGCGTCCTTCGCCCGGCTGTGAGTCGGGCATACTTGTCGAGTCGAAAGCCGATCGATCGTCGAATAAGACTTGGCAGTCGGATCTCTTTCGACGCATTCAGTCGGATGTCGTTCGACGCATTCAGTCGGGGAAACGATGATAAGTCGGATCCCGATACCCTTGTGTCGGGTACTTACACTGCGCCGCGTGATATACGGTGGTAAGCTGAATATCTCTCGGTCGGCTGTAGCTCGGTCGGTGAGTCATGAACGCGACAGTGGTCGCTTCGTGTGATAGATGGTGGTAAGCCGAATATCCTTCGACCGGCCGTAGCTTGGTCGGTGAGTCGCGACGGCGATCGCGCAGGCATTAAGCCTTTCTTTGGTCGGGGCTCAGTCGGCAAGTTAGCCGATTGTTTGGCCCGAAAGTTTGACCGTAGAAGGAGTGTTAACTCCCGTTGTCATGGACGGTTCGGTACTTGAGAGCGTCTGATGCATCGTCGGCAATCGGGCCATCGGTTCCATGTGGACATTAAGTCCGAGTCGGGACGTCGGGACTCGGCCTTCTTGACGAGCGCCGATCGTCAGTCGAAGAGTGAAAACTCCGAAATTTGGAACTGGATTTGCATTCCGAATGAACAGGTACAAAGTTCATTGGTGATACAACTTCAGGTTGTCAGCGTTCCAGGTCCGGAGAATCGGTTTCCCTTCCAGAGTTTCCAGTCGGTAAGCCCTTGGTCCGTAGGTGTCCGCTACCATGTAGGACCCTTCCCAATTCGGAGCTAGCTTCCCTTGGTCTAGGGGCTTCGAGACTTCTGCCTTTCTTAAGACTAAGTCCCCAGGCCTGAAAAGCTTTGGCTTGACCTTGGCATTGTAATATCGGGCTACTCTCTGTCGGTATGAAGCCATGTGAAGTTGAGCTTCACTCCGAAGCTCGGGGAGGAGGTCTAGGTCGGCTCTCCGATAATCAGAGTTGTTCGGCTCTTGATACTGCTCGATCCTAGTTGATGGCAGCTCGATCTCGAGCGGTATCATTGCCTCTGTCCCATAGGCCAGGCTGAAAGGCGACTCTCCGGTCGGAACACGGGGGGTCGTTCGGTAAGCCCACAGGATGGAGTTCAATTCGTCGACCCAGAGGCCTTTGGCTTCATTCAGTCGAATTTTGAGCCCGTGTAGTATGGTCCGGTTGGTCACCTCGACTTCGCCATTGGACTGTGGGTGCCCAACTAAAGTCAGTCGGTGCGTGATATGAAACCTCGCGCAGAAGTCTCTGAAGTCTTGGTTGTCGAATTGTCGCCCATTGTCGGTGATAATGGTATGCGGCAGTCCGAACCTGAAGATGATGGACCTTTGGACGAAGTCCTCCATCTTCCGTTCGGTAATCTGCGCCAGGGGCTCGGCCTCCACCCACCTGGTGAAGTAGTCGATGGCGACGACTATGAACTTCCTTTGGCTCGATGCTGGAGGGAAAGGACCGAGAATGTCGACCCCCCATTGAGCGAAGGGCTACGGAGCAGCAATAGGAGCGATTTGGCTGGCTGGCCGGTGTTGTATGTTGGCATACTTCTGACATGGTTCGCACTTCTAAACCAACTCAGCCGCATCCTTCCTCATGGTGGGCCAGTAGTAACCCTGTCGCAGGACCTTGTAGGCTAAAGATTTGCCCCCCAAATGATTCCCGCAGATTTCTTCGTGCACCTCTCTGAGTGCGTAATCTGCGTCGGTCGGTCCCAAGCACCTGAGCAAGGGAAGGGAGAACGATCTTTTGTAGAGTCGGCCATCCATGATCACATATTGAGAGGCCGACCATCGGAGCCGCTTGGCCTCCGCGGGATCTTCAGGGCTGATCCCGTCGGTCAGGTACCGAACAATCGGATCCATCCAGCTTGGTTCGGCCGTCAGTTGTAGCACCTCCTCGACCTTGTCGATACTCGGCTGCTTGAGATTCTCCACTAACGTCCGGCCCAAAGAGTCGAAAGCAGAGGTCGCCAGCTTGGAGAGTGCGTCGGCCCGGGCGTTCTCCGACCTGGGGATGTGGGAGATTTCAAAATACCTGAGGTGCGTCACGAGATCCTTCACTTTCTGAAGATATTTTGCCATGGCTGGATCTCGCGCCTCGAATTCACTTTTGACCTGTCCCACGATCAGCTGAGAATCGGAGAATGCCCTAAGGCTGTCGATCCCAAGCTCCCTTGCCATCCTCAAGCCGGCGATTAGTGCTTCATACTCGGCTTGGTTATTGGAGGCTTTGAAGTCGAATCGGAGGGCGTACTCGGTGACTACCCCATCCGAGTTGGTGAGCAGGAACCCAGCCCCGCTCCCTTGAGTGTTTGAAGCTCCGTTGATGTGCAGCACCCAGGTGGAGACCGGGTCAGGCTTGGAGGCCGCGTCTCGTTCGGGGTCCACGTCTTTCGACCCTTGGTCGGTCGTCGGGCATTCTGCGATGAAGTCGGCCAGGACCTGGGCCTTTAAGGCAGGTCGCGATCGGTACTGTATGTCGAACTCGCTGAGCTTCATCGTCCACTTTGCCAGTCGTCCCGATGTGTCGGGTCGGTGCAATATCGCCCTCAGAGACTGGTTGGTGAGAACCACAATGGCATGCGCCTGGAAGTATGGGCGGAGTCGCTGTGCAGAGACGGTCAGGGCGAAAATCATCTTTTCTGTCTCCGAATATCGAGCTTCAGCATCGCAGAGCACTTTGCTGGTATAGTAGATAGGTTGATGGGTTCGGTTCTCGCTTTCTCTGACGAGCACCGAACTGACCGCCTCGGGGAAAGTGACCAAATAGAGATACAATGTCTCCCCGACCTCTGGCTTCACAAGCAACGGTGGAGAAGCCAGGTACCCCTTCAGCTCCTCGAAGGTCCGTTGGCACTCATCCGACCAAGAAAAGCCCTTCGCCTGCCTCAGGGTTTTGAAGAACGGGAGACACCTTTCGATCGATCGAGAGATGAATCTGCTGAGAGTAATGATTTTTTCGTTCAGCTGCTGGACCTCCTTCTTGGTGTTCGGATGGCGCATGTCGATGATTGCCTTTATTTTCTCAGGGTTAGCCTCGATTCCTCGTTGAGAAACGAGGAACCCGAGAAACTTCCCGGAGGTCACTCCAAAAGCGCACTTAGTCGAATTCAGCTTCATTCGATGTTGTCGTAGAGTGCGAAAAGCTTCTTCGAGGTCTCGAACATGGTCTGCGGTCTGCACACTATTTACCAGCATGTCGTCCATGTATACTTCCATATTGCGCCCGATCTGATCTTTGAAGACCTTATTGACAAGTCGTTGGTAGGTAGCTCCAGCATTCTTCAGTCCGAAGGGCATTACCCTATAGCAGTAGAGGCCCTTGGGGGTCACGAAGGCAGTGTGCTCCTCGTCCTCGGGCGCCATTCGGATTTGATTGTACCCGACGAAGGCATCCATGAAGCTGAGCAGTCGATAACCGGACGTCGCATCCACCAGCTGGTCGATCTTTGGAAGTGGAAAGCTGTCCTTCGGACAGGCTCGATTCAAGTCGGTGTAGTCGATGCAAATCCTCCACTTCCCATTGGCTTTCTTTACCATGACAACATTGGCGAGCCAATCGGGATATGCAGTTTCTCTGATGAAGCCCGCCTCGAGTAGCTTGTCCACTTCTTCATCGATGGCCTTCTGTGTTTCGGGAGCAAAAAAATTTTTCTTCTGCCTCACCGGCCTCATCGTCGGGTCGATGTTAAGTCGGTGCGTTATTGTCTCCGGGGAGATGCCCGACATATCTGCTGCCGACCAAGCAAATATGTCGGCATTGGCCTTCAGCAGCTCCGCCAACCGTTGTCGTTCTGGGTCGGATAGTTGAGACCCGACCCATACCTTTCGGTCGGGGCTCTCTGCTATCGGGATTGACACGAGCTGTTCGGTCGGTGAGCCCTTCAACTCGTCACTTTGGGCGGAGATCTGGAAGCATCGGCGAGCGAGCTGTTGGTCTCCGTGCATCTCTCCGACTCTATTTTTGGTCGAAAATCGAATCAAGAGATGGTATGTCGAGACAATCGCCTTGAGGGCGTTTAGTCCGGGTCTTCCAAGTATGGCGTTGTAGGTCGAGGGTACTTGGACGACCGTAAAAGTCAAATGGACCGTGCTTTGTCGTGGTTCGGTGCCGACCGTCACGGGCAGGGTAATTTCTCATTCCGTCGCGACGGCGTCCCCGACGAAGCCTATCAAGGACGTAGGGACCCTCTTGAGTCAGTCGGTTGATAGTCGCATCTGAGAGAAGGTCGAGTAAAACAAAACATTCGTTGAACTTCTATTATCTACAAATTTCTTTTTACATCGTAGTTCGCTATTGTCGCCGAGACAACAATAGCGTCGTCGTGGGGAGTTTGGATGCCCTAAACATCTTCTTCCGTAAAGGTAATTACGTCATCCGGGCGTAGCCTCTTCGTCGGCTCCCCTCCAGCAGACGTCCCCGAGCCAAGTCGTTTGAAAATCATATTGATGACCCCGACCGTTGGCTGATTAGTCGTCGCCTCTTCAGTCGGCTGGGGTCGTCGATCGACGACTGGTTGAGTCGGCGGGTTCCTTCAAAATTTATCGAGATACCCTCGACGGATGAGAGCTTCGATCTCATCCTTAAGCTGGATGCATTGCTCGGTATTGTGGCCGTGGCCTGGGTGGAATCGACAGTACTTTCGTCGGTCGAGGCCTTTTGCCTTCAGAGGCGGAGGCCGTCGCAGGTACTCTTCCCCCTCGATCTCCATCAGAATCTGTGCACGGGGAGCAGAGAGAGGAGTGTAGGAGCCATACCTGGGGCGTGTCGGCCTCGGAGTCTGCCGTCGGGGTGACTTCTGGTTTCGTCGCGGGGGTGAGACCCGACTGTCGGTCGGGGGCCTGCTAGGTTCGGTGGGGTCCCGACCCTTTCTTCGCTTCTCCTTCGGGCCCTTGAATTCGATCAAGCGCCGGTCGGAGGCTCCTTCGTCCGTGCGCATGTACTTGTACGCACGCTCTAATAATTCGGCATACGTCCGGGGGAGGGTCTTGTCCAGGGAGTAAGTGAACCGGGACGCCCTCAGCCCCCGTTTCATGGCCGAGATAGCCATGTCTTCGTTGAGGTCCCGGACCTCAAGCATGGCCGCGTTGAATCGCATCACGAAATATCGGAGCATCGCGTTTTCTCCCTGTTTGAGGGAGAAAAGGCTGTCCGACGTTCGCGGCGGCTTCCGGCTGATGCTGAAGTGAGCCACGAAAGAGTACTCGAGCTGTCTGAAGGAGTGGATACTTTCCGATCGAAGATCGGAGTACCAGGCCCTGGCAGCTTTGCGGAGCGTGACGGGGAAGCCGATGCAAAAGAGAGCGTCGGTTGTCCCTTGAATCATCATGAGAGCTTTGTAGCTCTCCAGGTGGTCGATTGGGTCGGTGGAGCCGTCATAGGGCTCCACGTGCGGCATCCGGAACCGACTGAGAATCGGTTCATCGAGGATGAGTCGGGAGACAGGTTGGGCGGTCTGGAAGTCGACGTCGTTTGAAGACTTCTGTCCGTCCACCTGCAGCTGCGCGAGCCGACGGTCGATTTTCTCGAACCTATGTTCGTAGTCGTCCGTCCGTCGGTGCTGAGAGACCCCAGGAGTGGAGTCTCCGGAAGATTCCGAGAGGGAGGCAGGCGACGTTCGCGGTCGCTTCTCCTTCCTCGCTCGTTCTAGCTGGGAGGGAGAATGCCGCCGGGACCGGTGGGTATCGCGCCGCGGCCGCTCCTCCTCCTCTCTGTAGGAGTGCTGTGGCAGATGCTCCTGCGGAGGCGACGGAGACCGACGCGGGCATCGGCGGCTGCTCCTGGAGGGCATTGGACGTGCCGACGGCTGCCCGATCGGTGAAGGCGGCAGCCAGGCCGGTGGTTGTTGAAAGCTTTTGACCGCGTCCGTCAGCACAGTCATCTGCCATATGATCGTCACGATCTGCGCCTCCGTGGTCACCGCAGGATGTGGAGAGCTGGGTTCCGCCGCGGAGGGTGGAGGAGAGGCCTCTTCCCGACGGGAAGAGCACCTCGCCGATCCGGTGACCCTCGATCGCTGAGCTCTTGTCTTTATCATCTTAAATTCTGTGGGGGTTACGATCCCTGGTGCTGTCAATGAAGCACTAAGACCTGATGCTCCCCCTACCTGGCGCGCTAATCTGTTGCGGCCAATCCCCTCGTCGCCTGGTCGTCGGGAACGGGCGCCTGCAAAAGAAAGTCCGCACTGACCGGAGGCGGCTCCGGCGGGGACCCTCCGACGGTCAAATCAGAGAGGAGACTAGACAACAGTGAGAAGAAAACAAGGAGCTCAACGAGAGAGGGAAAGAGAGAGAGGGAGCAAGCCTGATAGTTTTCGGCCTGGACCTATAGCACTATTGCCTTCCCCGATATATATAGTGGAGCGTGGTATGGCGCCGTCATTAATGACGCGGACAATTGAAGAATTGTCAACTCACTGGAGACTGTCAGAGTCGCCGTAGATGTGTCAAATCATCGTGGGGCTGTCAAATCGCTAGGGTTGACCCATACCCTAGGTGGAATAATGCCTCTAGGCGGCAGTGCCGTTAGGACTGACGGTCCCTGGCAGTAGTACGGCGATTGGAGGAGCCGACCGACCGTAGGTCGGCGGCTAACTGAGGGGAGTCGGGTGAAAATTTGGGCCCATCCGACAGTCAGTCGGGCACGTCGCAGGAGTCGGGCATCGGACTCCATAGTGCAGTCGGTTGGGAGAGCAGAAAAGATCCGTCCGACCGACGTATCCTCGGTCGGTCGATAGCCGTTGGTCGGTCGGTAGCCGCCGGTCAGTCGGTAGCCGTCGGTCGGTCGGCAGCCGTCGATGAGTCGGCATGAGCGGGGTCGGTCGGTATTCCCCAACAACTAGCATTCATTGGATCAAATTAGATTTGTTCAGGCTGGTTCAAATTATATAAATAAGAAAACTAAATCTAACCTGGTTGAATTCATAGTTAAATCTTAATCGTCAATCCATGTTCGATGCATGGGTCATAAACACTAACAACATTGGCCCCGCATGATAATCAGAGGCAGTCGGTCTTCTCCGAGTCTCAAGTAACCTCTTGTTGGTAAACATCTGCAGTAACATAGTAAAAGTTATCCATTAGCTTTTTTTCAACAAGAAGACTTCGATTAGCTAATTTTTTTTAAAAAAAGTATATTTCTGTAAAAGGGAATAGTTATAATGTGTTAAAATGGATACAAGTCCTAAACAGGGGAGGTAATAATTTTTCACTCAAAATGAATGGCCTCAGCCTATTTCACGCATATTAGTTCTAAATAAATTAGCTGCAACTGCTATGGTATAGGTTAAAAGATAAGGTTTATAAGACACAAGGAGGTTTATATAAGGCTTTCTTTCCTCCCCTGAAGAATGATCCATTGGGTGAACTTTGCAGCAAGAACAGGGAAGACTGGGTTTCTATTACATAATATCCCTAGCATGAATAAGAGAGATGAAATTGGATTTTATACATAAATATTTTCTCCGACTAGTTCTCCAAAATGTTTTCCGATGATGAAGATCCAATCACTAGCCAAATAGATTTAATCCAAAGATGTTATCTCGAGTCATTCTGATAATCATTTCAAAAAAAAGAGCCGCCCTCATAATCATTCTTCATCGCCAATATACTTTTTGCAGGAAAAGTGGCATCCACAATCATCGGCAATCGCAATACTATGGGTGTGTTTGGTTAACCATTATTTTTTTTTTCTTTTACTTTTTATGAGTGCATTTGGTTAGCTATTAAAAAAATATTTTTTTATTTTTTAATTTTTAAAAATTAAAAATTAAAAGCAATCTTTGGTAACATCATGAAAAGCAAAAAGTAAAAATTAAAAAAATTAAAATAATTACTTTATATGCAAAATAATTTTTTTTATTTTTTAAAATTTATTTTTTTATTTTTATTATTTTTATACATTTAAAATGTCTAACCAAAAAATAAAAAATCCGAACCCTTCTCCCTCATCGAGCTCTTCGCCTCTCTACTCCTTTCTCCCTACCTTCCTAAACCTTTCTCTCTCGTCGAGCTCTTTACCTGCCCCATCCCTATATGTTGCTTTTTACTTTATAGCAACATAGTTACCAAACATACTTTTTACTTTTTTACTTTTATTCAATAGAAAAAATAAAAATAAAAAATATTTTTAAAAATCAAAAATCAAAAAATGTAACCAAACAGACCCATAGTATTCAAGCATGGAGTAAATTACTCATTCATGATATACAAAAACCAAAATATCAGTATGTTGATTAAAATAGTAGTGTTAAGATTAATATCGTTTTCAGTCATTAAGTTTAATTTTATCTACTAAAAATTTTAAAAAAAACTATAGGAACACCTCCCAAACTTTAGTCCAATTTTACTTATACTCTTATACTTAGTGTCAAACTGACATTTCTAGTTATCGAAATGTTCTAATATGATCTAGCTGTCTATCTCCGTTAATAAATAATGTCACGTGACCATCACATGATATCATTATTTTATAAAATGATAAAAATATTTTTATTTCTATCTTCTCCCTCCTCTTCAGTTGATCCCCTCCTCCATCATCGGTGATCTTCTTTCTCCCTTTTCCTTCCTCCTCTTTCTCATCACCCATTTCTCTTTCTCCATGGCGGCTCCCTTCATCTCTGCCCATTCCACCACCACGCCCCCCTTCCTTCTCCTCCTCCTCCTCATCATCTTCTCTTTTCTCCGATTGATCTCCTCCTCCTTCATTGCAAGTATCTCTTTTCTTCCTCTTCTTTTCTTCTTCTCATTATCTTCACCCATTTTGCTTCTTCCATAGTAGTCCCCTCCATCTCCATCCATTCTTCCACTATCTCTTCTTCCTCCTCCTTTCTCTTCCCACCCCCTCCCCTCCAATTGATTCCTTTCTCCTCCATCGCAAAATCTCTCTTTTTTTCTTTTCCTTCATTTCCTCCTCATCCATTCTCCTCTTCTATGGGAGCTTCCTCCATCTCCGCTCATTCCTCCTTATCCTCCTCCCTTTTTTCTCCTTCCTCCTTCCTTCTTTCTCCTCTCTGATTTATCCCCTTCTCTTCCCTTCCTCTTCTTCTTCCTTTAAGCCATCTATAAGCCATCTCCCTCCATGCGGCCCCCTCATCCTCTTTCTCCTTCCTCCCCTTTCTCATCCTCTTCCTCCCTTCTCTCGGATTAATCACCTTCTTCCTCCTCCTCCTCCTCCTCCTCTAATCCATCCTCCTTCATGCAGCTCCCTGCTCCTCCTCCTCATCTTTTTTTTCCTTCTCCAAATCCATCCATAAATGAAGGATATTTTTATCCATTGAGAGAAAAACATAATACTGTTTATTGATAAGTGAATGATTAGACCATATTGGAACATATCAATAACTAGAAAGATCGGTTTAATATTTTTTAAAATATAAATAATATAAATAAAATTAAAAAAAAATTGAACAATATTTTTATAATTTTTTTAAAATTTTATTTCAAATGATAAAATATTATAAATCACCCAACATACTAATACCTTATCAATCAATATGATATATAAGATTTAACAAGTAAGGACTAAGATTTTACATATACCATATAGATAAGATGTCATAACTTCTCTTGGCAAGTACATCTATAATCATGCAATTATAACAGCATACGGATGCTAATCTTTGTTAAAGATCTTTTGCATATATTTACATCTTATTCATATATATATATATATATATATATGTGTGTGTGTGTATTGATCAAGCATCATGATAAGGCGTAGAAGAGCATCGGGGAAAAAAAAAAAAAAAAGCAGAATTCCACATAAATAAGAATGCTACTCCTATAAGTAATTAATCTCTTGAACATATTCATATGTTTCTTGGCATCTTGCCTTCCAGCAAAAGAATCAGCCATCTCAATTTCTTGTAACTAGTAGCAATTCATTATCTCACCACATCCGACCATCGATTATTGAATACATCGCTTCCGGAGCACGAACTAAAGCATCAGTCTGTCACAGCCCTCGTAAACATGAAATAGGTTACACATAAAATAAAATAATATTGATGAAATTTACATATAAAAAAAATAGGTTACATATAAAATATTGATGAAATTTACATGTAAATATTTATTAATTTTATAAAAAATAAAAAATATACAATGAAAAAGCATAGCCGGTGGTCCACGATTGGGACAATTTTACTTTTTAGTTTGATCATGTAAAAATATTTTGAACTTTTTAAAAATTTTTAATTTTATCTCAAATTTTTAATTAATACAATAAGATCATCCACCTTTTAAATTGATCCAATTCGAATCTTAACTAGTTGTTATATTACAGAGTTTGAACATTAAAAAAAAAAAAACTACGTAACCAGATCATATAACATCATATGACAACTCTACCACGATAGACAAATAAAAATTATAGTCAAACTCGAATTAAATCAATTTAAAAATTGAATGATTCGAGCAAATTAAATAAAATTAAAATCTTCAAAAATTTAATTTATATATATATATATATATATATGCGTGCGCACACACATACATAGTATATGGTGGGAGGGGAAAGAGAGGTGTGGATGTGAGCGCATGTGTCTATATATATATATATATATGTATGCGTGCGCACACACATACATAGTATATGATGGGAGGGGAAAGGGAGGTGTGGATGTGAGCGCATGTGTCTATATATATATATATATATATATATATATATATATATAATTTATTTATTTTGATCCCACAACCTACTCCACCTCAATATAAATATAGAAAGAAAAAAAATATCACGATAAAGTTATGCAAATGTTGAAAAAATCCCTAATCCATATTTCCTGTAATTAGCTACCCAACCCTAGATCCACACCGATTTGAGGAAAACATAAAGTCGAGTAGGCTCAGATAAATATGGGTTATGAGTCAATTATCAACACCGATTAAATCAGAGTGGTGCATGACTTTGTTCCTCCTCATTGCCTACTAACGACAACAATATAAACAGTCGTACCTCTAGAAACCTGAGAAAAAAAAAATCGTGTAAAAAAACCAAAGAAATAACAAAATATCGAATAAATAACGGAAAAATATGAAACAAAAGTAATTCAACTTAGGATATCCAAGGTGAAAATTGGGGTTCAGCGAAAGGAGAAGTCTGTTTAATAATGGGGAAAAGCTCGCGGCAAGATGATTAACACATCTCGCCACTGCCCACTCCTCAATTTTAAACGCGTCGTCGCTTCAATTCCTCCTTCCACCAAAGTCAAAACCCTAATTTTTTTTTAAAAAAAATCAATCGGTTCAATAATTGGCAGAAATTTATCAAAATTATATTTTGATGAAAGATCTATTCGAAAAACCTCAACTTTTCTCTTTTAAAAATCAAGATTTCCAGCATTTTGAAGGAAAAAAAAAAAAAGAGAAAAAAGAAATACAAGATTGGAGAAAGAAGAATAGAGGGGGCTTCAGTGCGTGTAACGACATGAAATCAGGTCATCGACGCATGGATTCACAGAAATCCCGCTCAGATCTTTGAGATCAATCATCATTAGCGGCCGAACAAAACCAAGAAGAAAGCTATCAGGAGATCAGAGGAGAATGAAAGAGAGGGTGATGGGAAGTAGAAGAGAGCCAAGGCAAAGGCTAGGGTTAGGGTTTTAGGATGGAAATCCAGACTGGGATTTTCTCGATGAGCATTCCGGGGACGCATGCATAGAGGCCGGGGAGCTGGGAACGAACGTGTCCAGGGCTAGGCTCCCGAAATTTTTTGAGGCCCAGGTGCCGACTCGCTCTCGGAGCCCTTCAGACGGTAGAATTAATCTTGTCCGTTCGATGAATGTGATCGACGCAAGAAGGACGCTGACTCCTAAAAACAATGTCGGTAAGCGTTTGCCGACTTGATTTACGAGCAAGGGACTTTACGCCAACAATTCGCCAGGGTCTTATGCGTCAAATGCCCAAAGTAATGCCGGCACACGTTACCACCGACATTGTGCCAAGCTTGTGAAAGGCAAATAGCATAAAACCCCTTAGCAGATGTTGATGATATTAGATTTGCATATTAATACTATTTGATTTTTGCTTGTGTCCAGTGTCTTGCGCCCCTCTACCGGGGCTTGGGGTAGAAGCATCTCCGGCTCACCTATGGCAGGAGGAGGTCCATGGCATTCCTTAGTAGTCATCTTTTTTGAGTATCTTCAGAAATGAATCCTCATAACAGAGTGCACAAGAAAATACTTTCATAACAAGGCAAACAAGAAAATACTTACAAAAGAGGATACACAAGAAAATACTTGCGTAACAAAATCCACTCCATTGCCTTGTAGGTTTGCATTTAGTCCTGCTTTTACATATCTCACACCCCAGATTTTGTTCCCATGCTGAACTGTTGACAATGCTAATTTCCTGAAAAAAATGAGCGAGTCAGCAAGTATACATTGATTCATGTCCTCCCGGAACTTCATTGCAAGAATGTAGGAAATAAATCGCCACCAATGGTTGACAAACATCTTGGTGGCTGGAGAAGTCCAACAAAAGAACGGAGGTACTTGACCAACAGAGAGAGATAACCACAACTACAATGTACAGGTAACAGATAATTAGGAAGTATCTGAACAAATAAGACCCATCTTGTTGTTTGACACCATGCATGAAGAGAGTAGCCATAATTCTTTACAGGGACGTGTACTGCATAATACTGTGAGAATAGCCATTTCTTTCCAAGACAGATGTAGAATGTACAGTGGAGAACCTCCAAGCAAGTCATATGCCCCATATTTAGCATCCACAGAATATGATTTCTGAGACAAATGAACCACCACCATGGTTACAGAGGTCAGGTAAAGAATCTTACAATCTTGAGTAGTTAGGCCAGACATATTGCCCACTAAGAGGACCTTAGGAATATTCACAAACTACACTCAGTTTTAGTACGAGGCTGATCAGTATCTTCCAATTTTTTTTTAAGCAAAGGCCATTATTCATCCTGCAACCATACAGTCTCATGCCATCAGTCGAGCTTCCTCAGATTCTGGAACCAAAACGTCCATCCGCATCGTAAGCCGATAACAATCGGGTCTCTCTGCTCATGCCTCCACGCATACCTCCACCACAGTAGGGGTTTTGCGGCAGAATCTCTTGAGTGCAGTTGTTAGGGGTGGACCATTTGGGTCCTGCACATACCAGACATTGTTCGGGGGGATCACCTCATCCAATGTTGCATCTTGCCAACCATGCTTACCATCCCTCCACTGGCGCTTGAAGGCCCCACAAAGCTTTGCATTGTGTCCCCATGGGCCCACATGGACCTCTGAGCGGTACCCACAGGTCTTCACTGTGTACTTCTTCATCAGCTGCCTTACACCCCGTCTCACAGTGCTGTATGCTTTACAGTCCTGTGTGCAAGCTTTCTTGTATCTGATACTGGCAAGGTCGGCTGATCAGTCTGGGCTCCATAGGTGTCAAGCTCTGCTAGCAGCGACATGCAGTCTTCGGCTCGATATGGCTTGGGCTGCTCCATGTCTCCAGCCCTGTCAATCACCTTTTTCCCAAGCATTCAGATGGACATGGTTCATTGGCATGAAGGGTATTCTGGCAAATCAACTCCTGCTTGAATGCATAGTTCTACAACTGCTGGGATTCTGCCATAATTGAAACTAGTCTCGTGCTTGATGCGCCGGCCAAAGGGGTCATACAGGTGGTGTTGCGGATGAAATTCGTCCCGGGCTGTAGGCACTGGAACATGACAAAGCCCGGCAAGTCGACGGCGGCCGGACCTGCAAGAAAAATCCCCGTCGGAAGTAGCTTCGGTGGAAACCCTCCAACATTCAAGTCAGATTTCTCGCAATATAAGGGAAAGAGCGAGTCTTTTTGAGAGGACGAGAAGACATACCTTTAGGTCTCCGTTTTACCTTTATTTATATAGGGATGTTGAAGCCGTGGAAGAATGAAAAGCCATAAAAGTTCTTTTTGCCCCTCATGATACTCTTGGAAATCACGTCTGGCCCTTTGGTTGTCCAAAAGCTGGATAGTGAAATCGTATCATGGCAAGTGAGAGCCACCTTCATTAATTATTTGGGTTGACAACCAGGAGATGAGAATGGAGCTTGCTTAGCTTTATCCATAGCTTCTCTCCGCAGGTGCCCGAGCTCCTCATATTTGTTCGATCCCCACCTCGACATACGGACCCCGTGGCGGCCTTGGCCCCTGCACTGGTTGCCAACCCACTTGTCAGTAAGGGAGAAATAGACAAAGAAAACCCCATGCATGCCCCTTAGCCGATGCTAAAGTCATCTACAGCAATGCTAAGACCACTGAAAAGTGGGCCCCAGCTTGCAAAGGAAAAAAGAAAAGAAGCTCCTGCATGTATGCACCTTGGACTTATGGACTCGACAATCGGAAGGACTTCGTCCACCGGCTCCAAGACTTCCGTGCCCACGCGCACCTCAAAGTAGCAACTCATCTTCGAACAAAAGTAGCTTCCAAAAGGGTGCCTCAAACACTAACTCCGCCGCGAAGACGACTTCTCACTTTTCGCCGAGTAGACTCCATCCTCGACAAAGGATGACCTTGGCACGTCTTCAACAAATTTGTGGTACTCTCTTCATCCGATCCAATTATAACTCGAACTTGGGAGTGGGGGGACTACTGTTGGGGGTATTTCGATACTAGCCAAAAATGTGGGACCCGAAGGTCTTTCAGACCGCGCTACCGTGCTACCTACCATGCATGAGCTTTGAGAATTCCCCTAGGTCAGTTAGACCTGACAGAGGCTTTAATTGCCTCTCTGCTTCTTGTCCCATCCTCCCATGAGCACACAACAAAACAAAAGAAAAGAGAAAGGGTAGAGGAGAGAGAAAAGATGGCCATGGATGCCTGCGCTCTCCATGCTCTTCCGACCCCACCTCGGTTGATGAACTCCATGGTGGTGCCCCTCGTGCTGGCTACCGATCCCAACATCGGCCTCTAGCCCCTGACTTTGGTCGTTGGCCCCCAAGAGACTTCATAATAGTCCTGTCACATCACCCCATTTTAAAAAAGAGAATAGTCATGGATAAAGCTAAGCAAGCCCCATTCTAATCTCCTGATTGTCAACTTAAACAATTAATAAGGACGACTCCCACTTGCCATGATACGACACCACTATTCAACCTTTGGACAACCAAAGGGCCAGACATGATTCCCAAGAGCGTCATGAGGGGCAAAAAGATGGCTTTTTATTCCCCCACGGATC
Source organism: Elaeis guineensis (assembly GCF_000442705.2). Taxonomy (NCBI): domain Eukaryota; kingdom Viridiplantae; phylum Streptophyta; class Magnoliopsida; order Arecales; family Arecaceae; genus Elaeis; species Elaeis guineensis. The sequence goes on along the minus strand of NC_025993.2, from coordinate 164,463,891 downwards.
CAGCCTCCCTATATAAATAAAGATAAAGTGAGAACTCAAAGATACACCTCCTCGTCCTCTCAAAAAAACTCGCTCTTCTCCTTCTGTTGCGAGAAATCTGACTTGAACGTCGGAGAGTCCCCACCGGAGCCACCTCCAGTGGAGACTTTTCTTACAGATCTGGCCGTCGTCGACTCGCCGGGCTTCATCATGTTCCAGCGCCTCCGGCCCAGGACGAATTTCATCCGCAACAGGTAGTATGATTCAATGGGGATAAGAACATCACTGATACAACCTCAAACCCAACAGTAGAGGATCCTGTGCTGCTCACTTCTAGTGCCTCTGCAGTCCAAAATCTGTTAGCCAATGGGACCAACGTGGACTTCAGAACATTGTCTGGGAAGGATCATCTGAGATCGATTAACAGTAAATAAAAATATATTAAAACTCCAAGTCCTTCCAGTTTCATATGCATGATGGTTATGGAAAAAGGAAGGTTATTAGCTAACCAACTTGGACAATTCAAGGATTTTATGTTTTCACATTTACCATAATTTTCAATTTCCTAGTTTTCGACTATTCTAAGTTAAGCCTAAATCTTGTGAAGAGATTATTGTTTAGTAGCAAATTGCAATGAGTGCTGATGGATCATGCATTTGTTGAAATAGTTTCATTGATTACATGCATAAAAATATTATACATTGCAACTGTTACCAATAAGCAATATAACAAAGAGTGTTGCTGCCCAAGTTGATTTTTTTGATAAAAACAATCAATGAAAGATATAATTTTCAAATTAAAAACAGGAAAAATCAGATTTTTATGATATATCTAAATATGATTCAGAAGGATGTTCTTCTATTCCATGAATATTTTAATTTCACAATACATCAGGGGGCATCAAGTTCAATCTAATATGAGTAAAAGAAAAAGAACCTAGGATGTACAAATACTCTTTGAGAAAAGAACTACTCCAACATGAAGAATTTGTAGGGGCTCTCAACAGAAGTCAAAAAATTGCCCTACTGAATGAATGATGTATATTTTGGCGATCTCTTAAATTACAACAAAAAAGAGATTTTGCAGATTAGTCCTTAACATCTTCCATATTTGCATATAAATATTATCTTTTTCATATTTATATAAAAATTCTTGTAAAATTATCCATTTGCACAATTGTACCCTTCAGCTAGTTCTTGTGGACTAAACCCTGGTTAAGGCTAACCAGGGTTGTAGAAGGATAAAATGCTCAGTTTAAAAGCAAATGAGGCTCTAGATTCAGCCTCTTCTCGCTCACTTCACTCACTCCCTGGTCATGACTTGGCTGCTAGAGGACCAACAGCAAAGGGCATAGGTTAAGGAATCGATTAACTATGAGATATAGGGACAAAAAAATCCAAAAGATATGAAGCTGACACCCTCGGAGAATATAAGCAAAATATTCAGTTATCATATATTTAAGAATGTATAAGCAATGAGTTACAAGATTTCAAGGATTAAAAATATAAAGACAGAAAAGTCATAGATTCATACACAACTACAGAAGATTTCAAGGATTAATCTGCAAAATATCCAAAAAATGAGACTATAGGAAGATGAATACAAATATAAGATCACACAGTCTTCAGGAGATAAGTAAATATACATATCATATATTATCTGTGACTTACCAACAACCATAAACTGTAACAACATTCAGAAGCTGTCAGAGGCCTTTGATCAGCACTTTCCAATGTTTCAGTACCTCATAAGCAACAGGAACAAGATCAGGTACCAGTAACCCATTGTTTTGGGACTCAAGAGGCTTCTCTATACCCATTTCTGCCAGTTTTTTATCCTATCTAGCAGCCTGCATCATTATTTTCATTCGGATAGGGGAAGACTTCTTTTTATTCTTTGGCACTATGGGTGGGAGATCAACATTTTAAGGATGTCGATCATATTTTTTGAATGTACTAGAAGGATGACAGGGTTCCTGAGTGTTACAAACAAGAATTCTGGATCCTGTCTGTCGAACATGTTGAAGAGGCTGATATCCAAACTGCAAAATATGAGGGGAAAAAGGAACTTTAAAAGTGAGATTACAACCAAAATTACAATTCAAACATGTTCAAATATTTCCCGAAGAGCTCTTGACTATTAAAAGGAAGCAACACGATAAACCAGCAAATAAATTCTGATTTTGCCACTTACTCCAAAAGTTGATGTGAAATTATATTGCACATGCAGAATATAACATTTTTTTATGCTTTATTTGCATAATAGTATTGAGATATGGTTTTATCATCTCTGATGTTTGCCATCACGGTCATCAGTATACTTTTCAGCATTTAGCTGTACTTGAAAAAGTAGCGTGCTGTGAATCATCATGTTATACCCCCTTTTCACACAATAAACACATCAATCCAACCCGAAAAGGACATGCAAATTGGTGGAGGTATACAAATAGACGGGTGCAGGAATACAGATGCAGGAACACGGATATCACCAAATGCAATATTTCACATGAATCTTTTTGTCACGTATCACCTAGCACTCTCTTCATACATTTGGGATGAGCTTTTCAGTATTTCTCTCATAGTCGGTTCCAACCTAACAATTGAAACTCTAACTGTGCAATTTCTCTTCCAAACTTCTATACTCTATGAGGTCAGATCCTCCATTTTAACAATCTTAATCTAACCAAACATATGCAGTGTCATAACCAAAGACCAAAAATTTAAAGGGCCAGATATTCCTCCCTACGTTAGAGGCTTTGTCTAAGTAACAGTTTGAATACCTCCAAGAAAATAACAGATCATACTGGATGGAGCTAACGAAGTAAAGCTCTAATATGCACCCTGTTCTCTCACATCCTGTTTGGAAAACCATTCAGATTATACATTGATATTCCCAACATGAGCTGGATAGAGTGAACGGATGAGGTAATAGAGGCAAAAGGATGAACAGGTCTGATTGGTAGAGGTTTTTCCACAAATATCTGAATCTCAAGATTTTCAGACGACCAGAAATCAAATTACTGAAGAGAACATAGAGTCAGAACTCAGAAGTAAGAATAGAAGTGGATCTAGGAGTTGATCTGGATTTTTCATGGCATTGACATCACATGTAAGCTGAGAGCTCTAGACACAAAGGGAAAGGGTATCCATTTTGGTTCTCAGCAGAATTATGAATAATCTAATCGTGTTCATTCACCACCCAAGCAAACTCACAGAATTTTGCTGCTTCAATAACCACGAGACTACACAATGAGATCCTATCTTCTATCGAATAGTTTTGTTTGAATTTCCATTCAACCTCCACATCATGGCAAATGGAATCAACATCTGCAAATCAAAATCCATCCTCCCTTGGTCAGAACCACCCTTACAAAACACCTTGTGTATCATATGGGAGAACCAGTGAATATCCATTATAGAATATGAGGCTGCATATACATAGCTTAGAAGGATGTTGTATTGTTTCTCAATATGGCCAGGACCCCGAACTTTTAATTCATTTCCCAAGACAAAACCTGGTTCAATCAGATGAGATCCAATTCTGCAAGATCCATATTCAAACAATCAAAATTTGGGTTTTAGTTTGGGATCCATACTTGATCCATGGGTTCAAACTTCAGGTTCAGCATGGGGGCCTAAATCTTTTAAACCATGTAACAGAAAATATAGAGGCAATATACAGACAGGAAAATTTCAAAAGAAAATAAATTTAAGTGAATGTTATTTTAAAAATTAAAGAAGGGCTTCTGGGCAAAAGTGTAACACTAACTACTCAAAATAACAACATAAACAGAGTCTCAAACTTAAACAATCATATTCCCAGATATTCAAGGATTTTTGAAGCCAATTAAGTAAAAGAGTAAAAGAATATAGAATTGCAAGGAAAAGGTTTTAAAAAGAAACCTTCAAACGCTCATGAGCTATAGGCCTCTTTATCTCCAGGAAATTCAAGCAAATGCCCGAAAGAAAGGACGAAATCATAAAAGTTAAGACAAAATAAATGAAGGGGAATTTTGATTTAATGAGCATGCACAAAAAAAGTAAGGGAAGCAGCATGACAAACTCTTCTAAGGGAAATATCTGTGATATTGGCAAAACCCGTATAAATAGACTATGTGGCTCAAGAGAAAACCACTGTGGAATCCAAGCACTGGAATTCAGTAAATAGAATGAAGATGAGCTCAGTCAAGCACCAAAAAGGATCAGATAACACTTTCAATCTGATCTAGAACAGACTGAATGCTCATCCAATCAAGCCAATATCTTTGATATCTAAACTCAATGCTCTGACTTGCTGAGAGACAAAGAAGATTTAAGTGACTTCACCGGCAAGGAGAAGAGGGAATAAAATAGCATTTAAACTAGGTAATTTTTCCAGGTCCAGTTGTTTGACACATGAGATGCACATGAACATGGAGAAAACATGTGAGAATGTCAGAAAAAAATCGGAAATAGGTATATAATTCGTGTGTACACAAAAGGCAAAGTGACATTCTTTGAATCAATTACTCTTAAATATATAATCAATTTTTTCCCAAATTTTGGTAGCTCAAGCCTAATGCTTAATATAAACCATAGCAAAACTATACACCAGATATGTTGCTTCTACACACTAAAAAATTATATAAAATAGTAATCCATAACGAGTGAAAAGTAGCATCCTTTCAAATCCTGTACAGAAAACCTATCCAGTTCAGTGGATGGACAAATTTCCAGTCATCTGCCTATAAAATATATTCTGATTGACAGAACAGATATTATGAGAAGTTGCGGATACATGCAAAAGGAAAAGGAACTGTCTTATGCTGTCTCGTATAATATGATGAAGTTAAGAACCTACAGTAACTACATAATCAACTAGGAATTCATTAGAAGTTAGTAACTAAACAATGCTTTATTTTAAGGTAAGAACAATATGACCTTCTAACTTAGTTCTGACATGTCTAGGTTGTATTTGTTGTCTGTTTGAAATATGCTAACAACTAAATATCAGAGTTAATTGTAAGCTCTGATGGTTTACATGTTTTTCTGACCAGTGATGCCTTACTTGTTTCAGCAAACAAAGATGGGTGCACATAGAACTAGAAGACTCATATATAAAGAACTATGATGAATTGATCTTTAAGAGAAGTAAGAATGTAAACATAAAAGACTCACATACAAAGAACACTGTTGTGAACTAACATTTCCTTATTTATCTAATGTTGCTGAAGAAAGATATGCAATTGGTTATGTGGTTACAAAATGTATCCACAGTTATATATTTCAGGTCATAACAATGTAGCAATCCCTTAGAATACAAAATATATAGTCGCACATCCAACTTGATAGTCAACACCAATCATTGTGCCATGCTTGAAATGCCCTAAAATATAATTTTAAATATTCTCCAGGGTTTTGGAGATTAGTTACTATGTGTCAAGGGGCCGCTATATGAACAAATTTTCAATAACATAGCAAACAGACTATTTTACTCGCTTGTTCAAAATTATCCAAACCACTTGATTCTTGGTTTGCATGTTCTTTCAGAACTCAGAAGCATAGGATGCAACAAATGGTTAAAATCATTCACATGGACAGCACCTCTGTGTGTGATGACATGTGAGGCTTTTGTGTAGTTTAGGGAAAACTATATATATATAAAAAAAAAGAGAAACATTCTAGAATTTGTTAAGTATTGGTAGAAATGGGCGATACAGAGACCTAATTTGTACTGATTTCAGGTCCGTCCTTTGGGCTGGGCTTATTGGAAGTCTTGGATTTGCTTATTCATAAGCTTATCTGCAACATATTTCACGCTATAATAACAATTTTCAGATCAGTATGTAACAAAATAATGATGATTTTAATAATACGTCACATAGTTTCCTTGACGGTTACACGTATATGCGTATATTATCCCTATGAACGGAGTGCTGGGCATTTCTTCAAACAGATGAAAGGCACCACATTGCACGTTAGAATTGTAAATTAAACAGAGAGATAAGAACGAAGGCCAGAAGTAATCAAATCACGGCTCTCGTGAATATTTGTTTCCACCATTAGCAAACTTGTTGCTGGTCTAAAGTAAATAAGTGATCGGATACCTGAAAAATGAAGACGACCAGGAAACCGAGCCGGGGGAGAGGGGTTGGGGGGTGGGGCGACCTGTAAAAAAATCTCTTTTCTTGTGAGCCGGTTCTTTCTCAACGGCTGGGATCAGCCGGACGCCGCCTAGGGGGTGAAGACTTGAAAGGAGTCGGCTTTAACGCCCCCCCTCAGAAAAAAGAAGTCGGCCTCGTAAAGAGAACTGCTACGCGGCCCAAACCTCTAATCAAAATTGTTCCTGTTGCTCGGGGGGTTACTGCAAGTCATGGTGGCTGTGTTCTTCGTGGTAATTCTTTGGTAACTGGTCTGGGGAGGAGATTGCTGCAATTCAGATCAGATAGCGCTTTTGATGAGTATGGCACCATGTGTGACCGAGAAAAAGTTTGGCAATTATTTTGAGCACTGCAGTTTTGCAAAATTTTGAGAGTAGAGCTTCACCTTTTTTTTTCCAGTAATCTTCTGCAACCGTTGAGTTTACCGGAGGAAAAACAAAATTATTAAACTTGAAACCATTTGGTGGTGCTCAAAGCAAGCACAGCTGCCTTTTTTTTCTTTTCTTTTTTTTTTTTTTTTGATACAGTCGGACAATCACACCAGCCTTGTATGAGTATAACTTTAGAAAATAACATACAAAATATCATACAAGATTTCTGAATATTCACTGTCTTGATGCTAAATTCAATTTTTAATATGATCGACAGCAAAGAAGATAATCCAATCCGCAACGTTGTTCGTCTTCCGAAAGATATGTCAAACAATCGTCATGATAAAATGATTAAAGAATTTTCAGATGTCTCGAAACAGAAAATGAACTTCCAGATGCTTCACCTCATCTCGAATCCAACTAATAATAGTGACAAAGTCATCCTCGATAAATATCTTCTCCACCCGCAACATCTATCATGCGCGGATGATGCCGTCCAGATGGTACAGAACTCTATTTCGAGAACTAATGGCTTGAATACGAATAAACTCTCAGTAGTCAACAGCCTGACATCTAGATCCTGGATGACATAGTACGCACCATCTCTGTCATCTCTGATACTGTCATCAAAATTGACGTTGATAAATCTCGAGAATGGAGACTTTTAGGATATCAAAAAAATCTTTCAGATCACTGCATGCATAGCAAGAGAGCTTTATGAATTCGAGATAATAAGGAATCAGTCAGCAATGTCAAAATAGCTGTACTCTTTAACAAGACTATTGGCTCTCTCCAGCATAGCCGCTTGTTTGAAAATTATGTTTTTTTTACAACATGCAATTTTTGGATAAGATGCATATGCATTTGTAAATGAGAAGTTTTTGAGATGGATTTGTCAACAATGGTCGGTGATTTTCTAAGAAGAAAAGATTTGGAGGAGTCTTGCAAATTATGTACACACAGGATGAATTGATGAGGTGTATCAAATTGATTGTAGGGTTCGATAATGCCACACTATAATCATAAGTGCTCTCTTATGAAATTGTTGTTGACCAATATAAAAGTTATAGCTCACCAATATTTATTTGGATAGTTGGATTGAGATTATTTTATAATAAAATCATAATTGTTATTTGACGTTGTTATAGGATGCAATGGTCAATAATAATAATAAAAAAACATTATTATTTGTCAGGACCAAAAAGGGAAAAAAAATCTAACTACCAGCACATGTTTTCTTTTCTCTTTTTTGAAAAAGATATTCGGCTATTGTAATATTTACAATAGTTATTAATTTAAACCATGCTTGAATATTGGTGTTATCATTTTGCTAGCATCTTTTTTTACTTAGAACCATCAAAATTATGAAAAAAATGGAGCTCAAAAAATGCTAATCATCTACATTATCTATAATATGGCAAGGTTTTGTAATTGGTTGTTGTCGGCAGAGGTGTCAAATATATAGCTTGTTTCTGCAAAGACTAACATGGAGAGAGAAGAAACCACCACCTTTACCATACATATCCATTTTGTACACCAGTATCATTTTCTTATGGTCATTCAACTAGCATTCAACCCATGCAATGTGTGTGACTAATCAAAAAGAGAATGGTGTCAAAAAGTATGTTTTAGATAACATCAATGGCTGTTTTTTTCCGAAAACTAAAAGATCATCTTTTGATTTGTGACGAGTGTAGGTGAAGGGGTGCCTAAGAGCCACGAAGACTTGTGGTGGTCTTATCCCAAAAGAGTTTGGAGTTCCACTCAGAAAATCCTTTTAACAAAGACATATAACCGATGGATGCTTACATCCACAGCAACCCTATTGTTCCTTTAGAGAATGTTTTATGAATAGCCTATGTGATTTATAAAATGCATTGATTCTATATCTGTATCAGAATCTCTCTAACGTTGCAATAAACAGCTATAATAATTTTTGAGTAGAGTTAGCTGCATGTGAAATCATGCAGAAGATTTTGCATTATGAAATTAAGTAGATGCTTCTAAGTATCATAAATCAACAATCATGAGAAAAGCAAAGAAAGTAAAAGATGAACCTTGAAGATGCTTGCCACGCATTGAAAGAGCCTACAACTGTGGCCAAATGTTTGTAGGATTTTAAAATGTTCATGTTATATTACACCAAAGACTGGCAATTCACCATAACATTGGGGTGGAAGCATTTTCATTGCCAGTAGTCATTTTATGCCACGTATTTATGTCCCCTTAATCCTTATCTCAAGTCTTTATCTTACATTTCCATCAACAACAACATATGCCTTCAATCATGCCCACATAAAAATGAAAATTTGCGTTCCACACATCACCTAAATAAAGCATGGCATCAATTAGGTAATTACTAGATCACAACCTAGATAAGCCATGTAATTGGTTATTGATTTACCATCTGGTACAATTTTAGTTAGTTCAGTCAAGTTAACCATGCAAACATAACAAAAGCCAATTAATATAACAATCAATCACTCCGAAGAAAGGATAGTCACAAAGCATTCATGCACCACAAAAGATTTTTTTTTTTTTTTTTTTTTGAAGTACTAAGGCAAGCTCACACACCAAGCAATCAACATTATATAGAGTTAGGACAAAAGAAAAAAAAAAAAAAAAAGGAAAAACAACAATATAAAGCAAGCCAAAGGTCCTCTCACATGGCCATTCCAACCTGTATTCTTCCACAAACTAGACTTCTACCTGCTCATTGATCTCAAATCTCCATCACCCATTGATATCCAATAAAAAACACCAGCAAGAAGCCTAAAAAAATCCCAACTTTCTTCCACTTGACCAAAACCCAAAAAGGGCCAAATCTCACCTCACATTAAGGCCACGGAGACAGGCAACCACCAGCAGCGCTAAGAGCCGGGAACCCCCCACCTTCCCCATTTCTCTCTCTCTGTGCTGGGCTAAACTGCCAGGAGATGAGCTGAGGTGCAGGAGAATAGAAAAACCCACAGGGTTCTCCCCTTGAGCCCAAGTGGGTCTTCTCTTCCCCCTTCCCCTGTTGTTGTTATTTCTTTATTATTGATTGATCTCCTCTAGGTTCTCTGCCTTTTGGGCAAAAGGTTCCCTTTTTCTCGAAAGGAGATGTTCTCTGGTGTGCTCCACCGCCCGGAAGCTTCGATTTCCCAGGAGGAGGCCCACGGCCCGAGGCTCGTCCTCACGGCGGACCCCAAGCCCCGGCTCCGATGGACGGCCGACCTCCACGAGCGGTTCGTCGACGCCGTCACCCAGCTCGGAGGGCCAGAAAGTTGGTACCTTTTCCCTTTCTCTCTCTTTCTCTCTCCCCCAAAGCTTTTCTTTTTTCACTTACAGTCTTCGTTGCAAATTGGAATGCACAATTTTTTTTTGAAGGATTCTTCTGTATTCTGTAATATGCTGGTATGTCTGCTATCTTGGTGTTTGTTTTTCGTTAAATTTATCCTGTTTTTCTCTTCCTTCCTCTCTAGAATTTGTTTTTTTCCCCCACAAAATATCTCAGAGATCGTAGGAATTTGTTGCCTTGCGAGGTATGCCCTTCTTTTTTCTTGTGATTTTCTTCTGTGATCTTGCTGTTTTGTTTCCTTAAAGTTGGCATCTTTTGGATTTTAAGGGGTTTTTAAGCACCTGGTTTTTCTGTATCTGCCGTTGTTTTAGTTGGTTTTATATTCTCATTTATTGTTTGCTGATATTGTTTTACATTGAGCAGCAAATTCGTAGTACTTTGGTCATAACCTTTGTGTTTAAGTGGTGATTTGGTGATTTTTAGTTTGGATATATATATTTTTTCTCCTTCCACTGTTACTGCTTCTCTCCTAATTCCAATTCTCTTGGCTTTGGATTGAGTGCTGAGATAAATTTCAAATGTTGTCATCCAAAATGTTTCTATTGGATTTACTGAAAAAAGAAATATTTCTATTGGGGGCTTGGATGCTAACTGCTAGATGTGGGTCCTTTGTTTGTGCCTTTATACTCCTTTATTTTACGTGGAAATTCATTGGTCGATAACTGCAGTATATCTCTACTGATGTTCTTTTCATCCTTTATTTGTTGTGCAACATCAATTAATGGTGACTAGCAACTTCCATTTATTGCATATTACAATATTGTCTATGTCAGTTAGTATTTCCAGACAATATTCTGGGAGACATTTATGGGTTTTGTCTTTCTGTGTCGAAAAGAGAGTTGGTCAAATCCACTTAATTTCATGATGAAGTTCGTAACTGCTGCTTTGATAAAATTATGATCCCTTTTTTATTTTTTGTGCACTTTTGATGGCACATCAATGAATATATATCATAGTTGCTCCATCAAGATCTCTTGTTTAACTTAGCATATGATGGTAGTGTTGCATCCCACACCCTAGCCCACAACCAATAGGCATCACTTTTTCCATCGCACCCGCTGGATCTAGCATTTTCAGCATTCATGCTCTATGCATATTATAAAAATTGGTTTTTCTTTACAAAAATTGAATTCTCTGGTGATGCCATCTAAGTTTTATAAAGAGGGGCTGTGTAATTAGGAAATGCTTCAGGGGGCATTGGTAACAGGGCCAGTTATATAGCTGTTATCAAAGTCATGCACCATTTTTGGTTTTCTATATACCTAATAGTCTATTCTATCTTGACATTTCTTCAATTTGTGCTAATCAGCTTTGCAGGTTATTTGTACTTCAAGTCACAACTTATGTTCTAAGTCATGTTAGTTTAATGATAACTCTTTTACTTTATAGTTTGGTCCTTGTTTATTATTTTCCTCCTAGCTTGGATATTCTACCAGGCAGTTCACCTGACAATCTTCTGATGCGATCAACATGGTTAGTCGGAAGAAAGACAGATGTCTTGATACACCTGTAGGTTATACTTCTATAGTTTATTTTGAGTCTGAAAATTAATGTTCTCTACCTTTAAGAATTCTATGTTTTCATGGTAAAGATACCTCAATCACAGAAACTCATGGTGTCTGATATTTTTATATCGTAGGGGCACCAGATAAAGTATTTGTGCTAGTTTCTTAGTGATATTCTATCTCATGCAATATGTTGTACATTTTTCATTTTGTTATGCTTTATTGCCACTGCCTTGTTAGCATCACTGCATCCAGTGTTGCATACTACTTTAGACCCTTCTACCATATCGATAGATGTTACGAGCTATTACTATGGTTGTTCCTTAAATTTAATAAAAATAATTTTCAAAATTGGCTACATTCTGCTAGTTTTTACTTATTTGTCTTAATGTTACTCTTTTAATGCTGTCTGCTGGTAAAATTACATGTGTTAGTCGATCTGTGATACGTGATGTAACGCAACATTTTCCAGCAAAAAGTCATTCTCTGTAAGATGATTTTGGGAATAACTATGTGATTGAAACATTCATCTTTATATTCCTCTTTTTGTGTTATATTTATGCGGCCATATGGTAAACATCCATCATCTTCCTCCGGCCAAAAAAAAAAACTGTCATCTTCTAGGCATGAAAATTGAATGCCAAATGGAAGATTCTTTCGATCATTCTGAAAAGCTTATCTAACTTTTAGGATCTGAGCTTTCTGATATCACTATAACTCTATGTATTATATGGTTGAGGGCATTACTACTTATGCAGAAGCAACACCAAAGACTATCATGCGAACAATGGGCGTGAAGGGGCTTACTCTTTTCCACCTGAAGAGTCATCTTCAGGTATTTTTGCAATCATTTAACATCTCGGTATTCCAAAGCTTTTTTTTTTTTTTGCAGTCTAATAGGTGAATTTCTTGTCTTTCTTTAATTAACTTGCAGTTACAGTTAAGTGTAGTGCTACTGCCATACAGAAGTTCTCACTTTTTTCATTTTTAATGTTTGGCAGAAATACAGATTAGGCAAGCAGTCTGGCAAAGAAATGACTGATCAATCCAAAGATGGTAGGTTTTTAGGGTCTTTCCTTCCTTTATGATTCATGTTTGCCAATATGTTTTCTTTTGTACCAGTTTGTTGCATCCTGATCATCATCATCATCATCATCATCATTATTCTTATTTTAACAGACAAGATGTTAGGGACATATTTTCTTGCGAATTAAATGAGCAACATGATCTAACGTAAACATCTTTTTGCTATGTGCAAAACTGAAAATACCATAGATGTCTTCAAATGCAGTCAAACTGATCTTGAGCTTGATTAAGCTTTAGTTCAAGCTATTCTATCTGTTATAAATCGAATAATGTGGGAATTCTGAGCTTTTTACTGGCCTAAGGACAAGGCCAGGTTCAGATGCCTGCATAAAAATTTTTGAGGTTGCTAGGCTGCCATCAAGGTTTTAACCATCAGCGCTGGAGGGTGTGCCAGTCACCAGACAGCATGGTATATGTGATGCCATGCTGAACCCAAAAAAAAAAAGTTTAGAAAACATTTTCTTGACTTTGAAACATTAAAAGAGTAAATATTTGCTATGCCCACATTGGTCTAGTGTTGGTTCTGGTGTCTCAAGAATCAGCATCACTGGCACTTGAAACCAGGGCCACGATTCAAGTTGCTATGAAAGACCTTTGCATCTACAGCATTTTGCATCATGCCTGCATATATTGTGGAGTGAAAGTGATGCAATAGACAGGCAGATGTAGATTGTTTTTCAGTGTTACATGGATGGTAAACCGGATGTATGAAAAATTTACATTTGGAGCTTAGCCTTTAGCCCTGTTCAATATTAATAGTAAACAAAAAACTATCTCCTTTAATCAAGGTCAACTTTTTCAAACAATTTTTAGTTCTACTGGTTACTTGGATTGATTAAGCATTCCAGCTCAGCTGGCACCTACAGCTGTGCATTTCAAATTAAAAAGGATAAATTGTCAACATCTTTCCTTTCATTTCTTGTAATTTGGACCAGGGTTATAAGCTGCTGATAGTTGCAGCAGAATGCAATTATTCAATTACTATTTCTTAGTGAAATTACTATGCTGTAGTATGGCCATGACCTTTATACTTCAGCATCCAATCCACTTTAGAAGATCCATATATTCTCTTTCATTTTTATATGACATAGAAACTACTAGGTTATGCTGAGCCTTAAACTAACATATTCTTATGCTCTGGATCTCAAAATTTCAGCTTCCTACCCTTTAGAAAACCCGAGCAGCAGTGGTTTGTCTCCAAGATTGCCTACTCCTGATGTGAATGAGTAAGATCCCACTTTCAAAATATCTTTTTCTGAAATATTAAGCTTCATAAAAATGTTGCAAAAGAAAAAGTTTGTTTAAATGTTGATTATGGATAAATGATTTGAAGAGTTGCATAATGCATGAGTTATATTCTCAATGGATGAATTTGTTATATAGTGCCAAAAAATATACACCTAATGTTGCTGCTGCTTTTAGGGGTCAGGAAGTCAAAGAGGCACTAAGGGCACAAATGGAAGTACAACGAAGACTGCATGAACAAGTGGAGGTAACTCCCTTTGTTTTCTTTTGCTTGGTAATTCTTGTTCTTCTTTGCTTCTCTACCTTTAAGTTTTCTCTGCATCACCTCATAACTACCATCAGAAGCTGTCAAAGCAATATTCTATTTAATCCTACAGCTATTTTGTAAGCCTTTTTTACCTCTCCAAAGTATTACTGGTTTCCTAAAAATTCCTTATGGTGGGGTTTCTGTATTACTAATTTGAACCATTATATGACCTGACTTAAAGCAGACAAAAGGTCCTGGAACCGTACGTTTCATTCATAAGATATTTAAATGACGTTTGACAAATCAAAGTCCTAGAACCATGTGTTTCATTCATAAGATATTTAAATGACATTTGGTGAAGCTACTGCTTTCTGCCTACAGTATTATTACGTTCTTCTTCTCCTTCTCCTCCTCCTCCTCCCCTTCAGAAGGTCCTAGAACTATATGTTTCATTCATGAGATATTTAAATGCCTACAGTATTATTACGTTCTTCCTGGTAGCATAATATAACTGATTATTTTTTCTTAAAGTGAGAAACTGTACGTATTTAATCTTTGCAGAAGTTACATTATGAGATAGGATGCATTGAAGACTGTAAAGTCATCCAACAATTAGAAGCTTGGCTGGATAATCTAAATCCAACAGCATGACTACCCGTTCCCAACCTGAATATCACTTTTATTTTCAAAGTTTAATGTTAGCCATACTTATCATGTGATAAGAAATCAAGAAGCACTTTAGTTAATTCTGCCAATTGAATCCCAGACATTTGGTTCATCTTAGTCTGATACACCTCTATCTGCGCAGTTTCTTATGAGCCCTGATTATTTAAGCAGATTGCGCTAAACGTTTGCCTGGCTGCATGACCAGGTCCAGAAGCACGTGCAGATCCGAATGGAAGCCTACCATAAATACATTGATTCCTTGCTAGAGAAAGCATGCAAGATAGCCTCAGATCAAATTGCATCAAGTGGTTTCAACGCAACCGGGCATGACCTTCCTGACCTGACTGCTGGGGTCATGTGCTCCCCAACCGACCCACTGAGCCCATCAGTGTTTCATCAGTTATCTCTGGGTGCAATTAGTTTGCACAGCCCTGGGGGCAAGACTTCCCCCGCTTCGGCTATTGAAGGACAGTCCTTTTACCTGAAGGCCCCTGAGCTAAAACGCAAGTTATGCTGAAGCCTCATTATAAAGATTAAGACAATGGCATTGTTTCCTCTAGTCTTGTAGGCAAGCCTTACCTAAAGTTTTCAGGGACAAGCAAACCAGGCCAATGACTGAAGTAGCAAAATGTTTTCTTGTAAGGATGACCTAAACATTCTCACGTGATACTGCTTCCAATGGCTTTTCACCAAAAAGGTTGTGTCTTATTTTTCTTTGGTTCTTCTGCTTCAATGTTATATCTTCTTTGCAGGAGAAGCAGGCTTTGATGCTCTGCCGATTATTTTTTACTGTTATGATATCAGATCGCCTGATTGATTGGAGTTTTCTGCTTCGCTAAACATGAAATGAATGAACTTGTTTTGCATAGGATAAGACAGAAAGGTATCAAACTTCAAGCCATAGACCTGGGAATATAGATGCTTCTGTCATTGATTAGACGGCTCTGTTGAAAGTATGTATGCGAGTTTATCTCTAAGAGGTGTGATGTCCATGTCATGTGCTTAAAAAATCAAACTACATCTTTTAAAACCGAACATAATGACTAGTCATTTGTTCTGTATCTATTCAAAAGATGATGGGATGATATTATTCCATGGATATTTTATAAGTTCCTCCCAGGGTCTAGCATGGCATGATGATCATGGTCTTTGGAGAATCTTTCTTATCAGACCTTGAAATGGATGCTGGCGCATTTGTTCACGTGAGGTCTATCAGTGGACAGGGAGACTTTCGGAAAGTGCACATAATTTGTGGTCACCCAATAACTGGTAAAGCAACTGATTCTGGAATCTCTGCCATGCAACTCATTTTGCAAAGGAGCTGATCTCGGACCATGCTTGTTCTAGTGCAATTAAGCTCAGGTGTCATGGGTTGTACAGATGATTCGAAGATGGTAATGCTATGTTTGATTCTCAAGACCACAAAAACAATAAAAAAAAGGAATGGAAATGAAAGGCGAGGAATCAAAATCGTGATTTCCATCCCATTGTTTGAAAGTGAAACAAGGGAATGCATCATTAAAAAAAAAAAGACAGTAGTTGAATTCCAGTTTCCAATTCAACTAGTTACCATTGAAATCTAATCAATCTTATATTGTTCTTCAAAACAACCATTAACTAAGCAATAGAACTAATTTTATAACGGCTATTGGTAGTGGGACATTTTATTTATTATAGGCATTTTATTTAGTTATTATAACTTCTAATTGTACTCTTTGCTTTATATTTTTATTTTAAATGCATATTTTTATTATATTGATATTTTTTATTTTAATTACTTATTTTCTTAGTTTTATTATTCATCTAATATATTTATCTTTTTATTAATATTACTTAATGATTTTATGTTTCTAGTTTGTCAATTTTAATATACACCATAGAATTCTCTATATATACATAGCAAACCTTTAAATAACAGTTCATATAATATTACAACACGTACTAAATATATTATCATTTTTTAAATAAATAATATTTTATCAATTATTTATTTTGTTTTATATCATAATTATTGTTAATAATTCATGTCAGAAATAATATTTATCCTATTTATATGATAAATTTTATTAATTAATATATCATCAAATAATCATTTATTCCTATTTTTATAGGAATGACCGTTCTTTCCGTTCAAGCATAGAATTGCCACTCCTTCGAAAGGAATATTGATTCTCCAAGAAATATGTTTCCACCTTCATTGCTATCCCAAACATTAGGATGGGCCCAAATTGAAATCTCTATGTCATCCTAGCGCTCATGTTAGTGTACTGATCGTAGCATAAAAATCGTCATAAATCTAGCTTCATGCATTGCTATTTATCCATCACTTTTGGTTACTGACATCAAACAAATGTCATAAGCATTTGTAATCCACAACAGATTGGTCATGTTTGCTCAAGTTCTAGCATGATTTGGTCCACTTGGACATTCAAGTTTGAATACATCTTGAGTTTATATTGAGTTTTTTTCTTTGGATATGACTACCTATGTCGATCACTTTGAAATAATCCGATATCTTATTTCAATCATTCTCAAATTCGAACATAGGATTACTCCACAAAGGAAAGAATTAATAGATATGATACAATTGAACATGAAGATATATTCAGTAAACATGATGCTTATGAGTTCACTAGTAATTTGCTTGTCATTTAATAATCAGGACTTGTTGACTCCAATTTTTAATTAGTTTGTAACCTACTATCTATGCGCGGTACGAGCATTTTCTCCATAATTTCTGCTTTCCTTGGTCCATAAAACATAAATGAGTAATTCTGTTGGTGGCACATGACCACCATATTGCCCTTTTTATTTTTTATTTTTTAAAAGAAAACTGAACAAATAACATGGAGATCTTCCACGGCAAACGCCTTGCGAGCTGAAAGAATGCAGCTTCTTATACACCTCCGTGGGTGAGCATACCACCACGCCCTTAACATTTCTTTAAATCCGCCAAGCCCGACAAAATCTCGAACTCTCGCTCCGGGCTTTGTTACAACGGAAAAAATTTTGTCGGGCTTGGCGGATTTAAAGGCCATCCCTCCGTAACGGAAAAAAAAAAAAAGAAATTTTGTTACAATGATGATGTCACGTTAAATTTATAATTAATCAACGAAAATATCTGTGTTTCATCGGCCGCATATATTTTATCAATTTTTATTTATATTTTATTAATTTTTATGATAATATTTTATATTATCCTATCAATTTTGTGATGATATCATCGTTGCAACGAATATCTTCTCCCAGAACGGAGTATCGGATTTTATGTGCCGTCGGCTGCCGTCCCAAACAATTCGAAATTTCAACGGATAGCCCAGCTTCAAATAGCACACGCGGCAAGACATCAGAGGTTCCTCACTGCGTGTATATCAAGCCACCCGAGTCAAAAATCAAAGACTGAAGCCAATTGAAAAGTGCCACGTACCCTATTCGAGGCCAATTAGAAGGAGAGGCGAGTGGGGGCCCGTGTCCGAAGAGTGGGCAGCCCCAGGACCAGCCTGCGGGCAGGCCTATAAGATTGAAAGCGACGCCAATTCGACATTTCGACCCCATCTCTCTATGATTGGCCGAGGACCGACGAATCTCCGAGCCCGTAAGAAAAGTCCCCCCCCCCCCAAAACCCCCGTAAGTTTTCTCAATAATTTCTTGAATCTTACAAAAAAGATCTGATTATTGTTGCTGGTAACTACCGGATCTAATGGTTATCTGTTTAATTCTGCCCTTTTTTTTGCCAGTCAATTGAGTTCTCCGTGGCAGTAGAGCCTCTGGAATCAGTGACTTTTGATACCTCCGGGACTCCCAATTCCGACGACTTATGCGGTTTTCCGATCTGGGTATCAATCTTTTCGCTTTCTTCTTGTTCCGTGTGGATTTGATGGTTTCTTTTGCCATTTGGGTTGGATTGAGGGCGTTTGATCAGTGGCTTTGTGTTGTTTTGTCGGAAAAATTTGATGGCGTTTGAGATTTAATGTGAGAAAAGTGGTTTTCAATGTTGTTTTCCCCCGAAACCTGGAACAGTTGTAGGTTTCTATTTTCAGGTACTTCCTTTTTCTTGGTCCTTCCTGGATTTTTTTTAATTTCTCTCCTGGAATCTTGAGTTCTGATTCGATAGATTTGGGAAATGATTGTGGCTCCAAACCTAATTCTTGAGAAAAAGGGATATCAGAGGAGTAGCACCCATCCTCCCATCACTTTCTATTAACGGATGAGAAAACCCTTGAAGGCATTGAAGTGAAGGGCGTAGCAGAAGCTAAGGAGTAACTGTTTTCATTAGGTTTCTCTTAGATTTCTGTGAAGGATCTCCCTTTAAGCGCTAACCTCCGGCACTCAAATTATTTTTTTAAAGTTGAAATCTAACTAAGGGTGCTTTCAGGTGATGTTGATTTTTTTTCTCACCTTTTTTTTTGGTGATTTGCTGGTTGGTGGTCTTTGCTAGTAAAGAACAGTTAATTGATAGTCACTGATCCAGTAGCTGTTCTTGTACTCGGGTTCTTTTCCTTTGTCTCCATAGCCAGTCTATGTTTTTCTTGGTTGTCATATTCTACAACTGAATTTCTTGCACGTTCATATGTTGATTTTGGTGACGCAATTGAGGAGGGCAAGCAATAGAATGCAAGACTAGCTGAAGACATCGGCTGATATTTTGAAATAATTGGACCTTAAAGTATTAAACTTAGGGTACTCGTGATAACAACATATGTAGGGTACATGCCCTTTCAGGAGCTTTCTACTCTCAAAAGTTTTGATTGTTTCTGGCAAACTCAGATAAAGTTACGAGCTGCAAGATTTTAAAGGGTAGCAAATTCTTGTTCATGTTAAAATAAAAATATTTCCTTTTCAAAAGCTGGCAGTAAACACCAAAAAGTTTTCCAAACTTTGGAAAGATATGGCCTAGGGAGTGGTTAAGAAAACTTTTGACATCCTCCACTGGATTCAGGATGGCTGAACAAATTGCTTGAACAATGGAAAATAAAATTATTTGGAGTTGTATTTCTTAAGCATCTAAGATGATCAATAAAAGCCTTACTTTTTGGGTCTTTTTGTTTCTTGGTAAACACCTCATCAATTTCAGTTAATATGGCCTAGGGAGTGGTTAAGAAAACTTTTGACATCCTCCACTGGATTCAGGATGGCTGAACAAATTGCTTGAACAATGGAAAATAAAATTATTTGGAGTTGTATTTCTTAAGCATCTAAGATGATCAATAAAAGCCTTACTTTTTGGGTCTTTTTGTTTCTTGGTAAACACCTCATCAATTTCAGTTAATTCACTATAGAATTAGCCAGATCTTTGTCACAGTGTGAGGATTTTAAGCCTCATTTGATTTACAAGAACTAATTAAAGAACCGTGACTGTCAACTGGATGACAGAACAATATATTGGCTGGCTAGACATTTGTGGAAAACTGGTTAAGCTGCTTAGATGCATGAATAGCACTGTAGTTCCTACCTCGTGAGTTGCTTTTGTTTTTATATAATGAAAAATAGATTTGCTGATACAAACTGAGTTTCCCTACCGAAATCAAAAGGCAGTAGTTTGATTGGAACTGTCAGTTTGGTAAAGCTTGTTTTATGTTAAGCACCACTAGGGCCTTAAGATCACCTTGGAAGACTGCAGTTTTAAGATGACATCCCCTTCTTTAAGATTTAAGGTCTCTTCAGATGGTCGTATCATAAAAATTATTTGAGTAGCTTTGGGGGAAGTTTTGTGCAGAAGCAGCATAACATTTTTTGATTTTATATTATTTGCAATGGCGAACGGCCACCAGCTTGACAAAGTTGGAGAAAGTCATCTCTTGTCAGCAATGGCTCTACAAGTGTGGTTTGGTTATGGGAAATTAAACCTCGAAGTTTGGTTGTTTTGATAAATTTTCCTCAAAATGCCTTGGATCTAAGAGATGTTGGAAGGACTATCATAGTAATACCTTACTGACAAGGAAAGTCGAGTCTTTTAATGCGAGATTGCAGCCTCCTGTCACTTAAGCATTCACCTCAGTTTTAGTTGGACATGGCTTGACTTATATAATTTAACTATATAATTAAAAAATAAAAAGAAAAAAGGTGCAAGCTTCATTTATAATGAAAGACTGAAGAAAGTGGAAGTTGAAAAAATTGGGACTTAATGAATGCATATGAGCTCTCCAACGTTCTTATCATAGATAAATCATATTAGAAATTTCTAAAAGTTAAAATTTCCTCCAATTTCTTGTTTCAGATTATTCTATGTGACACATGGAATATTCCATTGGTTCCAAACGCTAATTCAGCTTGTGCATCTCAAGTGTTTATAAATACAAATTCACCAATTAATGTGCGACTGCTTGTTTCTGATGCATCTGTTTAATGTATTTATAAATAATCTTGTTTTGGTATTTACAGATAGTTATAAGAGAATCTTTCAATAACAGCAGTTTCTTGTTGGTTACTCTTGTTCTTGTAGTAAATGCAGAAGGATTAATGTAATCTGTCCTCATACTTCTAGCCAGGTTGATTTTATGTATCATTTCCCTGTTTGCTTTTTATTTTATGAAATAAAATAAAAGATGCCTGAGATGGTCTTTTTGTATCTTTGTCAGATTTAATGTTATCTGTGATTTGACTGTGGGAGTCTACTTTTGCCTCTTGTTATATATCTGATCTATATGGTTATCAATATCTGTGATTTGGTATTTATCTCTGTACATTCTGCCAAATCGTTCAGTGTTTTATGTTTAGCTGATATAAGTTTCTGTCATTGTTTTCACAGATATGATAAATGTATCAACCAAAAGCCATCTCCAATTTAGGCTCGGCTCACAACAATCCACTAGCTCGTGACCAGCCATTAGAGTTAACTGGCCACAGTATGGGCCCGGGAAGTGGAGGGACCAACCCAAATAACCCTAATCTGGCCTCAAGGCAGCGGTTGCGATGGACACATGACCTTCATGAACGCTTTGTTGATGCTGTAACGCAACTTGGAGGACCTGACAGTTAGTGCTTTGTTTTTGCAATCTTACCAGCTCAAATTGCTTGTTTCAACTATTTGACTCCATCCCTGTATTCTCATATTTTGCATCAATTTGAGTGATCATTTTATTCATTTAAATCCTAAGATATCAGGACTACATAACTTTTAGCCGTTTAAGGATTTCATAATTTCATTATTTCTGCCAAGGAAACTAGTTATGTATGTATGTATGTATATAAGTATATATGTGTATATACATACGTACATATGTGTGTCTATATATGTTTGTGTGTGTGTGTATTTGTATGTATGCATGCATGCACATATGTATGTATGTATGCATGCATGCACATATATGTTTGTATGTATGTTTGTACGTGTAGGTACATATGTATAATGTATGTATGTATGCAAGTATGTATGTACTGTACATGCATATGTATGCATGTATGTAGATACGTATGTGCATATGTATCCAAGTATGTACACATACATACATAAACACATATGTAGTCCTTGGAGAATCAAAATAGTAAACCAAGACTCAATCATCTATGAAATGAGCCAATTAAGTTTAAAATGTTTTGATGGATGCACAGCTTGGTTTATCTGGTAAAACTTGAGACTCCATTTACCTAGTTAATATGTGATAACCTTGTCAATTTTAACGTGGTCATTTAATTGCTTTACACTATGACAGGAGCCACTCCTAAAGGTGTACTCAGAATAATGGGTGTACCAGGGTTAACCATATACCATGTCAAAAGTCATTTGCAGGTATTTTGCATCGATGGCTTTTCTTCTCCATTAGTTATTTTTGCTTTTCCTGATTCTATATTTGTGATGCATCCAGAAATATCGGCTTGCAAAATATATTCCTGAATCTTCATCTGATGGTAGGTTACAAGGTAGCCTTCTAGAAGGTTTGATAAGCTTTGTCTCTAATTTTTTTGATCAGGAAAGCTATTTGTTTATATGAAAACAAGGACCTGAAAGGCTGAATCTTTGATCTCCATTATACGGTTCAAATCTAACAGGGTTTCCATTCATGTAGGTTCAAAGGCCGAAAAGAAAGATCCTGAGGACCTACTTTCAGGCCTTGAAAACTCCTCGTAAGTATAAAGTATTTGTTCTTTTGTTGCACAAATTAATATGGAAAATAAACCATGCTGGTGCTGATAATTTTTTCACTTTTCAAAGATAACTCGAATTTCACCTCATTAAAACTAGTTTTTGTTATCAACTTTGTTGCGGGAACCTTGGCCTAGGCACAAATACCCACTGTTTGATGCTCACTTCTAAATGACTCCAGTTTTATCTTTAACTAATTCCTCGCTTCTTGTTCATGCCACTCACATTTAAATCTAGAATTTACGATCTATTAAATAGTATCAGTTTTTTTAGCCTTCATAACTATGACCCTTCTTTTTGGAGATAATGGTCATAATTGATAACAGGACAGAGGGGAACTGTGTCCGTGCTATTTGTTTCTCTGTAGATATGATTATCAAAATGTTTGTCTGCTCCCTTTTTCTTTTCCGTCATCATAGACTTAATAACAAAACTGATTGTTTATAGTGTTTGGCTTTGTTGTTTTCTCCATCTTGCTCTTCTCAAGTTAGTCTTCATGCATATTGTTAATCAAATAATGGATATGCAATCAAGATGAAACTCTTTCATTTAATTTTAAATTTTTGGTGTCAGAGGGATACAAATTACTGAAGCACTTAAGTTGCAAATGGAGGTGCAAAAACGGCTACACGAACAACTAGAGGTAAGTTAACCATTATGTTCTAGTAAATATGATATGATGATTCAACTTTATGTGATTCCAATAATTGTGTGATAGCCGAGCTTGGTAAACATGAGTTACTGAGGTTGCAGTCTAAGCTTAATCAAAAGGCTATAGTGAGACGAAGTCCATGAAAAGGATATTGTGATATCAGTAAAGGCAGATCCTCTAATGATTTTCAAGATCAAGCCATAAGAGAAACCCATTCAAGTGAGATATTTTAACCACAATGATTTGGATGATAAGCATACTAATGAGCAAGAATTATATATGGTACGCCTATGAATATCCACCACAAATGCATAAGTTACACAAGGAGTGGAGCATAATAAGATTTCAGTTGTTAATGTTTGCATTCTACTAAAATGAACTAATGAATGCTGGCATCTGTCCACTATGCTTGTTGTGTACTTTTTATATTGGCGTAGAACAGCCATGCCAGACCTAAATTTTCTTGAACAAGGAAATACCTATTGGATGCCTGGCAATTTTACTTTCAAGAAAAATAATAATCTATGATAGTTTTATGTCAAAGAGGTCGAGTGTGTGGTTCTAAGAATTATAGTGGTTTGTTGATTTTAGAATGCCCTAACTTCTTTCTTAGTGTTACTTAACCATTGGAGAGGCAAATAGACATGCGTTGTCCTATTCTACCTTTTTGTTCCTTTGATTCTGTATTTTTTCTCTTTGACCGACATGGTATTAAATCCTAGTAGGGCATCCCAGGGGAAGGGAACAGGCTATCGCCACTAGTTTGAGACAAGACCATTCCATCATTATCCTAGCATCCCAATCGGTATATCTTGGGACATCTCCCATTCTTAGGACATCCTCCATCCCTAGTGTTGAAATGGGGCGAGACAGTAATGTAGCCGCAAGTGCCGCAATGCTGCAGCCACTTTATTATCGCAGTATAGTGGGAAGAGGGCTTTAAAGGACAAAATGCAATTCTAGATTTTGAAGCTAAATTTAATAAGATTTTTTAAGTTGAACTTAAGAGCCTAGCGCAGGAAATAAAGTAGATTTCAGCTGCAATATAATCTAGATTTAGATTAATAGCAACCATGAGAACTAAAAGTGAAAGATCAACAATTGAGTTCAATACACCAACACCAACTACACATAATAGTCCCAAAGAAACATTCAGGAATCGAATCTTTTCAGGCCTAATTATTAAAAGAAAGTGGATAGATTTTGATGGAAGGTTAAAAAGATAATATGTTACGGTGATTACGTGACATGTCAATTATCTTTGATGAGAAGGCAAAGGTCGGCGAGATTCAAGATTGCAACCAGTTCACCAGACGTGGGGTATCTACGACCATCAAGGTTAGCGGCATTGTGGTGGACAAACTCTAGCACGGAAAGGATCAAAGACAAGAGGATCCAGAAGTGGAGAGGAAGGAGAGACCCATCCGAGCGTGAGGAAGAGGCGACCATGAATTAGAAGATAGAGGGAAAGCTATATGTAGAAAGAGGAGGATTTAGGATTTTTGTGAAGTCTCTTTTTTTTTCTCCCCTTCCTAAGACCTAAGGGCGAATATTTGTAACCTTCTTTCTTTTTTCTTTCTTTTTTCCTTTTTCATTGGTCCAAAAATGCCATTTTTTTTCTCTCTTCTCTTTTTTTTTCTCTTTCCCCTTTTTTTCTTCTTTCTATCTTTTCTATTTTTTCTTTTTGATCGGTCCAAAAGTGTCATTTTTTCTTTCCTCTTTTCTCTTTCCTCTCTTTTTTCCACTTTCTCCTTTTTTTTTTTCTTTTCTTTCTCTCGTCTCTAATAAAAGATAAATCTGTTGGAGAATCATTTGATCCTCACAAATCTAGATTGGCATCCTTGTTTGGCTAAAAATAAATAAAAAGATTTGGTTCGGGTGTGGGTCAACCTATCCAAGCTTTTTCAAAATAATTGAGTTAGATCGAATCAAACACCACAAACAAAATAAAAAAAAATGATAATTTGATGAATAAAATAAAATAAAATAATGGCTTGATGCATTGCATTAGACGGCGATACATCTTTTTCCATGGGCAAACCAGAACAGCCCCATCCATGGGATTTAAAACCTTGCCACCTGTGTACATTGCCACAAGTAACAACCAGTCCTCTGCTAATCTTGATGAGAAAATTAAGTGCTTGCACAGCACGCATGATAAACTAATGTAACAAATCAAGCAGTTGAGCAATTCATCAAGATCAACAAAAGCAAGAAAACTGCCTCCCACAAATCCTAGATCAAGATTGTTTCATCAACTTGCTTGCTGTTCCATTAACGATGCTCAATATTTTAGAGAAATGTCATGTATGACGAAAAAGGAAAAAAAAAAACAAGAAGAAGATGGTGAACAAGATTCACACAGCTGCATGCATCTTTCATTCTTTTTCATTTCTTTCCTTGCTTGCTTCCCTTTTCTGAGAGTGTGTGCATGCTAATGCATTTGACTTAGCTGCAATGAGTGCATAAACTGAATCCAAAGCCAAAAAGAATCCTGATGTACTTGCGTACCTACTAGGCCCCACCTTCAAGCTGGACTAAAAATAGCAGCACAGCCCTATTATTTCAATGTTTCACCCACCACCGTATATCATCTAGTCAGGAATGACAATGTTGAGGCCAAGGCATCACTTACTATTTCACAAATAAACAGACCTATAGTTTGATAATGTAGGAAACTTTTCTTCTCAGGTGGTCACGAATGTTTGTGTATAGATTGTAGTAAGATCCCGCCAATTATACCTAAAATAAAAAGACCAATTCATTTGATTGCTTTGTATTGCTATTTTTAATTGATCCAGGCTGTAAAGAAATTGAAATATCAATAGCCTTCCTAGCATAAATATTGTAAATAGAATGTCTCCATTGAAGAAAGGATGAACAGGATGTATTCTATTTGTAGAACCACTTTTTTTAATGTGGTAGATTCCCTCTGTTGGTAGATTCCCTCATTATCAGTTAAAAAAGACACTTCATTTAAGAAAAAATAATTAATAATATGAATTATCAACCATTAAAGTTAAAACCATGCACAACTAACAATGGACAAAGTGTCCAGTATGTTTGCAATTCTATTGAAATACCACCATACATAATGTGCATTATCATCGTATGCTGGATCACTTGACCAAATGATGCTTGTGCCCTTGAACAGAAACTGTTAGGAACAGAATTACCTTCTGCACATTAAAGTTTTCTGATGCTCTTGTTTTATCTTTGGTAAACGGTCAAATAGCAGTTAAGGACATCTGTGCTGCAGAACTTCTACTTTGATTATAAGTTTATAATGTGGTTGGTTGATCGGTTGGTCTGGATCAGATGTCACGAACAACCGTTATGATGCATGTGTAACATATTTGTTGTATAATTTGCAAGTGGCAACATTGGACTAGCCTTATTATGTATCCCAGGTAGAAGTGTAGTCAGAAACATTTCCTGCATGTTAATAAAGCTCCAACTTATAATGAACAATCAAAATTTTCTTCAAATTGTTTGGTGCTCATGAATTTCATAAGCTGGCATTATTCACACTTTAATTAATATATTTTTCTGCACCAATAGATTAGATTCTATGAGGGTGAACTTAGGTGCAACAGCGCTCCATTGTAACATGGAGGTCATGGGTTCAAAACATAGAATAGTCTCTCCGCACATGAGGATAAAACTCCGTGCATATTACCCTCCCTGGACCCCACAGTGATGGGAGCCTTGTGCACTAGATTTATAGATTTGATTCTGTGCATTGTTGCTGATGTCACCTTTTTCCCTTCGTTGATGCTTCTTCATGCATTTGCATGTGTAGGTATATCGGTTGCTTTTTCCTTTATTCCCC
The DNA here is from genome assembly GCF_000442705.2 of Elaeis guineensis. Taxonomy (NCBI): domain Eukaryota; kingdom Viridiplantae; phylum Streptophyta; class Magnoliopsida; order Arecales; family Arecaceae; genus Elaeis; species Elaeis guineensis. Next base: position 164,436,746 of record NC_025993.2, on the reverse strand, counting down.
TTCAAAAATTTGACGACATCAGCAAAAGGAGATGCATCAAAACATCTCCAAATAGTTGGAAAAGGGCATGACATTATTCAGACTAAATTTATTTGGGAACCAAAAACACCCAAAATGCCATGATGATAATCTGCAAATTGGAGTAACATGCTTTGATAAAGTGGAGTTATACATGATCTTAGTTTTAAAGCTTTTGACAGGTACAAAGGCAGCTGCAGCTGAGGATAGAAGCCCAAGGGAAGTATCTGAAGAAGATCATTGAAGAACAACAGCGGCTCAGTGGCGTGCTGGCGGAAACACCAGGTGTGAGCATTCCGGCCCCTATCTCAGGCGACCACTGCTTAGACTCCGACAAGACTGACCCCTCAACCCCTGCCCCAACCTCAGAGTCCCCACTCCAAGACAAGGCTGCTAGTGGGGACCATGGAGGCACAGGCGGGCTCTTCAAGAGCCTCTCCCGTGATGATTCCTTCTCTTCCCGCCGTGAGCCTCTGACTCCTGACTCCAGCTGCCGTGCCGGCTCTCCTGAGAGCCCGAGGCGCGAGAGGCCAATCAAGAGGCAGCGGGGAGCCAGTGGTCCAGGAAATGGGAAGACGGAGCTGGTGCTTGCTCATCACATACTTGAATCAAGTTCTGGCTCAGAGTTCCACCAGCCATGTCCGATTTTCCCAGCTGGTGGAGGGCATTTTGATTCCTCAGGCACTTCAACATGCGATGATGATAGGTTGGAGAATGGCTCTGGAAGTGATGTATGATCAAATTAATGCAGTGCTCGTTCTTAGATGGTGGCTTCTTAATATTGCCGAGAGAAATATTGTCAGGAGGAGTAGGTATTATGATAACGACGTGATATTTGTACCTGTAACGTTTCAACTATCCCCGCTTCAAGGGATGCCTGCATGCATTTCTAAGTCAGAAAGAAGAGACATGCCTATTCAAACATAGGTGATTTGAGAAACTGGCAGGCTCTGGCTAATGATATTAGGGATGATGCTATTAAGGCCGGTGGCAGGTTTGCAAAGCTGTAATGACACTTCGGCAAAGCTGGATCTTAGGATCAACTGGCTATTTTTCCCTTCTTCCTGTGCAGATCTGCTTTTTAGTGAAAAGATTTGATCTAACCATGCTTCTGTTGATGCTCATCATAATGTGATGAAAATTTAAACAAGTGGGACTGATTTTGAAACATGCAGAACCATTACAAAATGCTGCTACTTACGTTTCGTTGGAATAAATCAGTTTATCTCTAGACCTGTCAAAGAAATTCATCCATTGAGTCGGTGCAAAAGGCAAGAGATCAAGCTTATCCTACCAATTGAGTTGGTGCAGATTTCTTAGGATGGTGAGGTCTTGTTCCCCCCCACCCCACCCACCAAAAAAAAAAAAAAAAAAAAAAAAAAAAAAAAAATCCTTTATGGCTTAAATCTCACATTCCGGTGTTAAAAAAAATAATTGAGGTTCATACTTTCTGGATATTTTTTAAAATCTTGCTATGCAAAGACCCCCCGCTCTAATTCATACAAACCATTTAAAGGCAATTGAATTATTCAGTTATTTTACGGACCATTCATACAAATTTTCCTCATGTATCAAATACCAATTATAACATTTTCATGCCTTGATGTTAGTTCTGGTCTCTCTCTCTCTCTCTCTCTTCTTTTTTTCTTTTTTTTTTTTTTTGAGATTGGGAAATTCTGTTTTCATTTATTGCGTCTTTTGTATGAAGAGTGGATGTAAAATTTAGATATTTTAGCTTTTTTTTTTTTTGGTGTTATTTTTATGTGCGCTTCACGAACATCTAATGAACTCTGCATTTCTTCCAAATTCTAAAATCTGTATAAATATAAAACGCCCTGTTGAAAAATTTTAGTTCTGTATTCAAAATGCTGAAACCTAATCTTGTTCTAGAAACAGCCTCTGAACTTGCACTACGTTGGTGTCTTGGATCTTTCTCATAATGCTCTCCAACGGTCGATCCCATTGTCCTTCTCTGGCCTCTCCATGCATTCCGATATCGATCTCTCCAACAACGGGCTCAACGGAACCATCCCTGAGCTGGGGTAATTGGCCACAATCCCGCGGTACAAGTATGGGAACAATTCCGACCTCTGTGGCTTCCCTCTACCATCTTGTGAAGGGAGTGCAAATGCCAACTTGAGCGGCCAGCATCGAAGTCTCGCCGCCAGCAGGCCTCCCTCACTGGGAGTGTGCCGATGGTATTGCTTTTATCCCTCTTCTGTACTGGTCTCATTATTATTGCGGTGGAGACCAGAAAGAGGAAGAGGCGGAAGAAAGAAAGCAAAAACAGCTCATGAGATTTCTACGTCAATAACAGTTGATCTCACTCTGGCACTGCCAACTCCAAACTTGAACCTGATAGCCACGAAGGAGGCTTTGAGCATCAACCTCACCACATTCGAGAAGGCTCCTCAAAAACTCACGTTTGCCGATCTCGACGCGAGCAATGGCTGCCATGGATGGAGAGCTGGCAGAGCAGCTCGACGAGAGCGAAAGGCATCTTTTCCCAGAAGAAGAAAAATGAAGGAGAGTTTTCAACTTCAATTTGGCCATTTTGTTATTCAGGATTACTTTTATTATTTTATAAATTTATTGTGACGTGCCACTTGAATTTTATTTAATATTAATTTTTTGACTAACGGCATAGGTTAAAGTATAGGTTAAAAATAAACATCAATGGTGTAATGGTAGATTTTTCAAATTACTAGATGCAAGTGTAATTTATATCTCTGAAACGTTTTTATAATTTACTCAATTATTTTTGTAGTGGTAGAGAAATAAAACTATCATGTCACTTTTCAGAGGTTCGAAAATAAATTATTTAAATCTATATTTAGGAACATTCTTATATGATCACCAAAATGATACGCTTCATTGAGTCATTATTTTTTTTCTTTTTTGAAAAAAAGTCAAATATATTATTACCATTTGGGCATTTTTAATGAAATTAGCTGTTGTAGGGTTATATCACCTCAGTCAATATCCTCGAGATTCAGGAGCTTTTGGATTGATAAGAATACCAATATGAGCTTGAATTGTAAACCTCATCAGAAGATCGATCTCATTGGAAGGTCGACAGTCGAGTTCATCAGAAGGCCGACTTCATCGGAAGACTGATTTTATCAAGAGATCGAGCTCATCAGGAGATCGACGTTATCAAAAGACCAATCTCATCAGAAACTAATGAGGTTGAGCTCATCAAAATGCCAACCTCATCAAGAGGTCGAGCTCATCAAAAAATCAAGCTCTTCAGGAGGCCGAGCTCATTAGAAGGCCAACGTGATCAGATGGCTGACCTAATTAGGATATCAATCTCTGACACATAGCAATATCGAAAGATATTAGCCTCATACCAATCTCTGACCTGTTTAGTTTGTATTAGCGGAATATCGATTTTAGCCGATCTGTAGGAAAAACATCACCATATTATATCAGCTGATCTAAAAATTCACCATCACTGCTTAAGCCGGATCAGGTTATTACCGACCTATCGATATATTACTCAATTCCCAATAAGGGGACATCAGACTTGACCGATCCCATCGGACTTAGCTGATTTCACTTAGCCAGTAAAGCTTCATTAGTTATCTTCCAGCTATATTACAGTTGGATTATGGCTATACTACAGCTATATTACAGCTATACTCCATGTGGGTGAATGATAACCCACAATCTTCTTACAGCTGGCCATTATGTTATAACCAACTAACAGCCTAACAAATAGATCCTCTATATCAAGCACTTACTAACCGCCTAACAAACTCTCTTTATGGCTTAATAGCTAAATAACATCCTCTATATAAAAGAGAGATAGGATACTCTCTGGAGGATAAGTCTAAGTCATAACTCACAAAGTCAAGACTCTGCTAAAATCTTTTTAATTTCTCCACTAAAAAAAATCTAAATTTTTCTATTCTAATTTACACTCCTTACTCTCTACTTTTCTATTTTTCATTATTTGTTCTCAAAGTTCCGGCTGACTTAAGCATCAGAGAGTCTTAAATCAAAGAGTGTCCTATGATTTTAAAACTTCTTTAGTAGGATCATTCGTGGTCTACATTGATTTGATCCTTAGCAGCTCTCCAGCTTGGTTCAACATCGAGCTCATTTTTTTTTCTTCGGAGCCTTGCAACAACGGATTGGCGCTAGAGGAAGAGCTTTGCCCAAAATTTTATGAAAAATGATAAGTCAGAGAGCACAAAATAATTCTGTGCCTTCACCACCTTCTCCGAGAGACGTGCATATCAGAAGCAGTCCCATCTCTAGTTGTGATAGATCCGTAATAATTTAATATTCTAGTTCAATAAATCTAAACTCTTACTGCTGTAGTATAATAGCTTCAATGTACCATAGAGCAGCAACAAGCGGCAATTCTTTAAGAAATTCTATCTCAACATAGTCAACAACCAATCCGTAACAATCAGCCTACTGCTGGGATCATTAACACAATTTTAGATCTCAATGGAGATCGAAGGGCAGCTAAGAGTCCTTCCCTAAAAAGACAAAGATGGCATCTTTAGTCCCACATTGGTTGTGAGTCAAGAGGGAGTATGACTTATATGGTTTAGAATTTTCTCTCCCTATGTTAAAGGATAAAATCGTAAAGCTCCAAATGACCAAGGTTTATTGAAACCTAAGGTCCACTGAAGTCTAAAGACGGTCGTGAGCCAAAGCGGACAATACCTCATGTATGCGAAAGTGGAGTTAATCCGACCATCTGAGCCATCTGATCCCTTGACTGCAATAATATCTATCCAAACGAGATCATATACAAAAAATTATCCAAATGAAGTCATGAAATCCAACTAAAGGAGGACAAGAAAAGACTTAAGTTTGTTCAAATAAGGTCGGAAAAAGTCAAACTTCAGCTATGAAAATCCCAACCAAATCAGGACAACTTAATCTGAGACATCCGATCTTTGAATTAAACCTTACAAATAATTAATATATCTATTCGAGAACACTTAAGTTCTGACTTAAATTCTCAAACGATATGCCCTTAAAAGAGAAGAAGAGACATCGTAAAAAAAAAACTCATCTGATATATGAGAAACCCAGTCTACCCATGTTGACATTAAATAGAGGTACTTCTTAAAACCTCTATCATATACATTTGATTCATTAATATCGGTTTGTTCTTAATTAACCGATCTAATTCTTAATGTCGGATTATTCTAATGTTCTGACATTTACTTGTCATGATGAGCACATTAGTTTCATGATTGATCCAATCGAAGTCAAATGATATTTTTTATGAATAATTTTTAAGTTCTATATGGGATAATTAAACCCAGATCGGACTATGTGAGGTCGGACAAATCAATATATATATATAAATCCTCCCGAGATCGTCTCGGTAAGATCCAAGGTGGAAGAAGCTAATTTTGATAGGATCTAAGATCGTCCAAAAATTTTCGATGAGATCTTAGGTCACCTCGACAAGATCTGAGGTAAAGAAAGCCAACCTTGATAGGATTCGAGATAAAAGAAGCCATCGACTAATACACATCAGTAATCTGTATGGAAAACTTATCCGAAGAGTTGTAGTGGTTCATTTGAAGAATCAAGCAGCACATATTCGCCATCTTGGATAAGCTGAAAATTTTTTCATAGATTATTTTCGTCCGAAGTGACTTCTTCGGACTCAGAAGTGGAGGATAAATATTGTGGGATTATATCACCTCAGTCAATATTCTCAGGGCTTAAGAGCTCTTGGATCGATAAGAATATCGATGTAAGCTTTGACTGTGGATCTCATCAGAAGGCTGACAGTCGAGCTCATTAGAAAGCCAACCTCATCAAAAGGTTGATTTCATCAAGAGACCAAGCTCATTAGGAGACTGATGTTATCAGAAGATCGATCTCATCAGAAAGTCGATCTCATCAAGAGATCGAGCTCATCAGAATACCAATCTCATCAAAAGATCGAGCTCATCAGAAGGTCGATATGATCAAATAATTGACCTTATCAGAATGTCGATCTCTGACATATGGCAATATCGAAAGACATCAGCCTCATACCAATCTCCGACCTTCTCAGTTCGTATTAGTGGGATATCGATTTTAGCCGATGTGCAGAAGAAACATCACCATATTGCATCAGCTGATCTAAAAATTTATCATCACTGCTTTAAGCCATATCAAGTTATTATTGACCTGCCGATATATTACTCATTTTCTAGTAAGGGGACATTAGATTTGACCGATCTCATCAGACTTAGTTGATTTTACTCAGCTAATAAAGCTTCAACTTCGTTATCTTTCAGCTATAATATAGTTGGATTATGGCTATGCTACAGTTATATTACAGCTATACTTTATATAGATGAATGATAATCCACAATCTCACTATAACTGGTCATTCAATTATAACAAACTAACAGTCTAACAAATAGATTTTCTGAATCAAACAGTTACTAACTGCCTAACGAATTTTCTCTATGGCTTAACAGCTAAATAACCTTCTCTACATAAAGGAAGGTAAGGTACTCTCCGGAGGATAAGTTTAAGTCATCACTCACATAGCTCAGACTTTACTAAACTTTTTCTAATTCTCTTACTGAAGGGAATCTGAATTCTCTCTATTTCAATTTATATTCCTTGCTTTCTACTTTTTTATTTTTTATTGTTTGTTCTCAAAGCCCTGACTGACTTAAGTATCAAAAGATCCTAAACTAGAGGATACCTCACGATTTTAGGACTTCTTTTATAGGATCATTCGTGGTCTATATCGATTTGACCTTTAACAGCTCTCTAGCTCAATTTAACACCGACCTCATCTTTTTTCCTTCGGAGTCTTGCAGCAACACTAGCAATAAGCATGTGTATTGCATGTTAAAAATAATAATAATGTGTTCAAATAATTGAGAAATAAAAGAGATAAAATATGTTGATTGGATGAAGATTAGCGATATCTTTTATTTATTTTTAAATTTTAAAAAGAGTCAGATATTTTGGGATTGGATGAGAGATGGATACATATTGTTTCTAGAGGAATAGAATCCAACTTGTTTAGGATGTCGAGGAGAAATCATGCAGATAAGATTAAAGGCAAAGAAATAAATAAAGATTCATAGATTGGATATTTATTTTTTCATTTTTTTCATAGAATTTCATAAAAAGAGAAACTAATGATATTCTAGTCGCAAAATTTGAAAGATAGAATCTCAAATAATATGTTCTTCCCTCATATAATAGATATAGTATGGCTGTAGTGCCATATATAAAACATAGCTAAAGTTGATAATGATTTATAAAAGGATGGAGTAAATGTTATAATTATCTATTACCAATAGTCGACTATCTAGAATTGATGTCATGTGTCAAGTTTCAGAAGTTTCACTCACAATAGATGGGCTTTTCATGGAACTTCTATTATTGGTCAAAAATATTCTATAAACATCATGGCATGATTTCATTAAGTCAATAAGCAATAATCCAAAAAATCTTTCTGGACTCAAGAAAAGCATTGTCATGTTGCTTGTGGCTATGAGATTACACATTTGTCTAGCTTTATTGCCATAAGCCAATCTAATTTATACGTTCTAATCTTACATTGAATCGATTGCAATGTCATATTCTCGTGGATCTTATAATTCAAATGTTAAAGGGTTCTATGCAAGAGGATCTCAAGCTTTCGTATGGTGACCATCAAATTCATCAAGCTTCTTTCAGTTTCCTAGTCTCATGACATGATGATCAAAGCAAAATTCACCACTGCTTCCAAGTTTTGTGTTCATTTCTAGGTATAGATAGCTTAAAAGTTTTCAACAACACAGTAAACCCTTGTTCACTTAAAAATGTTAAACTATTAAGAACATAATCCATTATATTCTCAAAAAAAAAAATCATTTCTCACCAAAAAAAATATTATATCAGCAATGCAAAAATAAAAAATAAATAACATAATCGTCACTACCTTCTATTACACATAGCAATAAAATTGGAGATCTAGCCATTCCCTATGGCACTTTACAGATGACTCTCTTTTATGTTTTTCCACGTGGAGTCATATCTCCAAGTTCAGTATCTTTCCTCCTTTAATTTCCCATATTCAACTCTTCATCCTCCTCATTTAGAAATAGAATTAACATTTTTTTTTCAAATAAAAAAAAAAAGCTCCCTTTTTGTTTCCCTATGTTCCCACATCCATTACGTGTGCAGAATTTCATTGACCGAACAATGGCTCAATTAAAAAAGCGGCCTGCGCAAAGGGGGGATTCAGACGATCACCATCATCAACTTGTGCTCACGCGCAATCCTGGCCGTTCATCCACATATCATTTTAACGCGTTTTGACTTAGAAGTCGCATGGGTGCGTCCCACGTGGCGAAACTTTGTCGCCGTCCGTCGCTTAGCTAGGCCCCCGTGCCAAGTAAGCAATGACTTTGACGGGGCAGACCCGTTCGGACGGAGATTCCGCTTACGCACCCAAGTCCGCCAACGGTATTACAGACGGCCCAATCAGTCGTCGCCGCGTGGACGCCTCCGTTACCCAACGCCGTAATCCGTACGAACTTGCCGTTGAAGCCACGCGTGGTCCAGCCGTCCGGATGGTCGGGGAGGGGGACCAGGATAAGCCCACCTTGCCTCTACTTGTCTACCAAGTTTTTTGCTCTTAATTAAAAAATTAGCCTTCTACTTGGAAACGCAAAAGTCCATGATGGCGGCTATCGTAAATAGATAATCTAGTTTGGGTAAATTATTACATCTGGTGATACAAGTGAGTGCTTAACTAAAAGCGCGTGCTTTCTGTTAGTTGATACGCATAATTAAAGATCCTTATCCCATTACTTACATTCAGATCCCAGAGAGCACTAACGTCTCTTCGAGAGGAATTGACCAAAATACCTCTATGGCTAAATTAAAATCCTCTCATCGAAATCATCGGATCAGAATCAAACGGTTTAGAACTAACCGTGTTGTTATATTTCTAGAAATGTTTACCCTTCCGTGGTGATGATAGGGAACCATCATTGCAACGGCTGGGATCGTAGCTCCCCCTGTACGAATTCTTGAGACCGTGGGCATTTCGTAGGTTTTTTATTACTTCAGTGTATGGTTGTCCAAAATTGAAGTACCGAAAAAATTGTGTAAATTCTTGCATTGTTGGACGGTATAATTGTCCGGAAAAAAGTACAGATAGAGTCTGCCGTGGCAGAACGATAAGAAAATATTTTGTATTCTTAGAGACACCCAACGCTTCACGCACAATAATGCACCCTCTTATAGCCACGTGAGAACAACATGGAGGCAGCGGCTGAAGGCGTCCGGATTGGGTGTCTGTAAATCCGCCAGTTAATTGATTTCCCGAGATAGAGAGAAAGCCGGTGCTCCTCCCCAACGTACGAGAAAAATTATTATTTAATTATATTAAGGAAAACTAATTTCCCACCCTCTCTTTCCTCTCTTTTTGCAACGTTCTCTTTCGCCCAGCCATCGCTCCCAGTCCCAGGTGAGAGTTCTCGTCTCGCTCGCCCCCCGATTCGCCCAACCCCGTTTCCTCCCGCCCACCTACTCCTCGAATGCATTCGATACGGCCAATCGCTGCCATCTGCCGAGTTTTTTAGGGTTTCTCCGATTCGGAGTGCTTCCGGTATCGGATCTGCGCAAACGCGGTCGACGTGGGCGGAATTCGGTGCTCGCTTGGAGATTTGAAGTTTTGTCTGGAGCTTTTAGGGGTTTCTTGCTTTGTATGCAGGTCTGAAGAAGGTCTCATGTGGTTTGGTACAGGTGTGTCGAAGTCGCGGTGATTTGATCTATGGATCGAGTTCCGTTGTGCTGTTAGGCTTTATTTCGAGGGTTGTGTGGCGTTAGATCTTGCAAGCGTGGGATAATGAGGGGAAAGGTGGAATTTGAGACTATCTTTGCGATGATTTGTGAGGTTTTATCATAACAAATAGAATCTCTGAATCTGTGCCGGTACATTAGAAATTTGGATGAATTTTGATGTTATTTGTGTCAGCACTGTGGATTAAATTTCGAGGTCTGATCCTAATCCTAGGTCTCGTTCATTCTTTGTTTGTTCATGTCCTAATTCTGCAAGCGGTCTGAGTTCTTGATGATTTTGGATTTGGGGAGAGTCTGTCTGTTTGTCAGAAGTTTAAACATTTCGAGACTTGGTATTGTTGTTGAGCATGAAAGTTGGGAGATTAGACGAAACTTTTCCATGTGTCTTTATTAGGTGTCGGTTCTTTCTTTAATGGAACTCGGGAAGATTTCAGACCTTCTGATTTAGAAGATGAGGGTGGATGGAGATGCATGCCATTTAATACGGTTTTAAGGCTTTAATTTTTGTTGGGTCCGGCAGTCTTGTACTTCTGAAATTATCTGCAGAACAGGGGATTTTTGTAATGGTAGAAATTTAATATCTTGATGTTCTCAGAGACTCCGCATTTTGCAATAACTCAAAGCGGAGTAGCTCTGAGGGTTCCAAGGAAAGGAAATGATCGATCAGTTCATCAATTTTGTGATTCGACCTCCTAGGTATATTTCTTAATCTTTCTCTTGATTAATCTGTAGTACCTTTTACTTCTTCCCATAATTTGTGCGTATAACTTCCTGACCTTTCAACTTACTACAGTTTTCTACTTCCATGCCAATGTCTATATCTATTTATGTGTATGTCTGCGCGCACACGCACACGTATCTGTGTTAGTTGAGCTTGTTGATTAATTTTATTAGATAACTGTACGAACACTATCCCTGGATGTATGGTAAGAGCTTGTTTTATTTTTCTTTCTCTTTTCTTTTTTTTAAAAAAAGAAAAAAACTACCTTCTTTACCAGAGTCTTGCTTGTGCCATACTTGTGAGAAGTATTATGAATAGCTGTAATTCTCCAAACTGGTTAAGGTTTTATTATTTATGTTAAATGACTATTAAACCCCCAATCTTTTTTGAGAGGTAGACTTTCCTTATTTCTCTCAAAGCAAAACTGGACTGAGTAACATTCATTTCATGTTGGAGTGGTTATTTTGGCAAAAGAGAGGAGGCAAGTGACATGAGCTCTATGTTGATCACTCTGGAGTTCGACTTTGGAATTAGAATAGATGTATTCTTAGATCAGTATTATGTGGAATTCTTGTGTCTGTTGCACTTATTACTGAAGAACTGAAGAAATGTTAGCATTGTACATCAAGCTTATGGCCGAAATGACACTTTTTTTCCCCACATATTTTTGCATGGTGCCAAGTTGTGTCCACAACCTTCTTGGTAGTGCTGAACCATGACATGCAATGCCAAACTCACCTAAATTTGGATTCTTTTTCCCTTGTTTTCTGTAATTAACAAAGTAATGATTTTGGACCACAAGTTTTACTTCAAGTGCAATTATGAAGTCTATATTTCATTAAAAAACGACTCATCCCTTTTCTTTATACATGCCTTTCTTAAGCAAGATTCCACGGGGTGAAAGTTGATGAGATTTGGTGAAACAATTCACTGATGTGAGGTGCATTTTCCTAGCTTTCCATTGATGTTTGTCAAGACTGAGCTTCTACTGGCTGTCTTAGTTCTACACTTGGTCTCGTGGAATTTATATTAATTTGTTTTCTTGATTGCATTTCCTTAAAGTAGTTCCTTCTATGCAATATAGAATTATTATTACACATCCTCTCCAGCTGGCCATCAAAACCTGCCTTATGTAAAAATTATGTACTGGTTATTATCAAAATTTGTACAATTGGTTCCATGAAGTTTGAAGCTTCTTTTATAAACTATTTTCCTCAACATATCTTTTCGTGTACAATGGCACACCAGGGCCTTCTTTAGCTTTGTCTCAATGTGCCTTAAAGCCTCTGTATGTTGTTGAAAGTATTTACTTCATTCTTGGTACACTGCAATTTCCACAGCGAGTTTACTCACTAGAATGTACCCTTTGTAGTAGAAATAAACTTTAAATTTTATGTTTCCTTCATTGCATTTCTCATGTTTGTCCTTGAAGCTCTTTATTCGCCTCTCATTTTGTAGCTTCATTCAGTTCTTTATTTTCTTGTCATTTCTTGTTCTAGTTCAGTCACCTTATAATCTGTCAGCATACGCCACTTTGTTATCCTCTATTAGTTGTCATATGAGATGTCTGTAATCTTCACTCCAATTTTCCAGCTCACAACTTCATTAAGGCTGTAATGGTGTATGAGACAGGCTCCTTTATGTAAAAAGCTATCCTTAAACAGGCTTGGTAGAAGATTTGAAAAGCTTGTCATGATTATAAAGCACTCACCTTTCACATGAGTGTTTTTTGGCTTCAGCAAACTGGTTCCTGATCTTGCCTTTGTATGTATTTTAAGAGTCACCTCTTAATATCTTGCAATACTCATCCAAATCTTGGTTCTTTGTTATAAATTAAAGCAAACAAGTGCATTGAAGTATCTAATGCTTCAGGAAAAGAAGAATAGTGATATAGCATCTTGCACAAGCCATGTTAAAAAAATTTCTTGTTTCAGAGTAATGGATATTAAATTGTGGAACACAAAAATGAGAAAAGTTGTGCGTATTTGCAACAAATGAAAGATGTTCAGACAGAAGAGAATTTAGAAAAGTCATGGTAAATAATAGATATCAAAACGAAGAATGAAATGGAAAGGTAGATGGAAGAGATTTTTTGAACAAAGCAAAGGTAGAAAGGAGGAAGATGAATATGTTCCAAGACAGCTAGCCCTGTTTCATAGAAGAAAATATTCAGATGCAAAAAAAGAGAAATTGACTGGATGCTCTTTAAGGCCTTGTTGGTTCGTGAATAAGCCTGAAGTAAGTCCATCTTTTCAGCTATATTCAGAATTATTCGGGCAACAACTTTTTGGGAACCTAAATAAAGCGCCAATAACAAGGGGTACATTCGGAATTTTTGTGAAACTGAAGAGCTTCTTTTTCTGCTACTTACTTGGCTTTATCCTCAAAATTATTTGTGGGAAGGGGTCACAGTGTTACGTGGTTGATGAGGACTAAGCAGCAAATTTATATAAAATTATTCAAATATCCAGGTTAAAATTATTTGGGAACCAAACAGGTCCTAAAATGAGAAATGGGAGAAATTTATTTATGAATGGAATGTTTATGTAAGAAGTCCAGCTTGCAATCATGGAAAATGGGATCCATTACTCAATAAATTCTTAGTTTCCATTTGAGTTGTCTAATGAGGGATACGTGAGTTGATGTGGAGCCTTAGAAGAATTTGACAAAATCATATGCATGAGGTTAGTTTCCCAATTATAACATGAAAATACAACTTCAAATGGAAAAAAAAGGCTAAAACCTAGTAACAAGGTAAACTAGTTAGTATTTGCATCACTGAAGACCAATCCTTTAGACATTCACCTTCCCATATGTACCCATTTCAAAGTAATTATTATTTGACAAACCCTTGAAGAAGTTTATTTTAGCTTTTGTTCCTTGACATTTCATTTGTCTTTTCTCTTATTGCTTTCCTTGTAACCTTTTTTCTTTCTTTCTTTTTGATTTTGAGACTTGGTTAGCATAGCAAAGCTGCATGGCTTTGGAAGTCACATCTTGAGAAGTATCAATTCAGTATTGGTCAATAGCACTTATAATGTCACTCAACATCCAATATCATACAACTTATAACTTAATATCATGCAAATTCATATTGTCATAATTGATAGTTGTTTTTTGAGGAAGAGATAATTGATTTATGTCAGACAAAAATTCTATTGCCATTGATTTTGTTTCTTTTCCATCTGACGAAATTTTGATGTTAGTCTGTTGCATGGGGTCGCTGCTTTGTTCAATAGTAAGTGTGGTAACATTTGCTTGAGAGTTTATGTTGCATGAAGTATAATAAGAATTTAAAAATGGATTCAAAATTCATTTAACAATTTTTCATTGTAGAACCATTCAAAATAGCGTAGGTAAGTTACCTAGTATATCTTTCTTTGCATTTGTATGGCATTCATTGCTAGGTTGCCTAACTTTCCATATTGATGTTGCTAATTCCTAGCATTATGCAACATCAACTGTTATTGACTGATGTTAACAAGATATGATAGTTAAGTCTTGTTCTTATGTGCTTCTCAATTTTGCCTATGACTAAATAACAGATGATAATTATTTGTTTTAGAATATAGGATTGAAATAAATGGTAAACTTGAAAGGTTGGTGGCAAGTAGAATTCTAGTAGATCCTGTATGAATTTGGCTCTAAAGATGAACATATTTTATAGAATTCAAACCTGGATTCATACTGTCCCACCCCCGATCCAAAAGCACATGTTGAGAGACATGGCAACCTGCCACACACATGTAGGGCTTGGCCCTACAAGCCTGAAAGGCAACAAGTTGTCGAACAACAAATACAAACCAATATAACAACAACAAAGACAACAAATGCTTGATAAAAAAATTCTAAAAGTAACTTTATTTCCAAACTTGTATTAGCCACACAACAATCCCAAAACAACCACAAGCTAAACATCAAGGTAGAACTACAATTTAGTTTTCAAAAATTTTAAGAGGCTCAACCAGTTGCAAAACCACAAAATCAAAGAGGCTTCCAACAAAATCAGGGTGGCGATGTCGGGTCGAAGTCTACGTTCTTGCTCTATGCTCACTTTCCAATCTCCACCGATCACCTTCTATACCTCGGGCTTTGAAAAAGAAAGAAACAAGGGCAAGTTAAAAGCCCAGTAAGCAACTAACAGCCATAATTAAAGGGATCAAGCAAGTATGACAAAAGAAACATCGAGCAATTTATGGATGCATGATTCAAGATAATTTATCTAACAAAGGTAGGTTTTCATAGTTAAAATTGCACAAATACATCCAAGGAGCTGTCTGTAAATCATTTTCCAATTCAATATTCCAAATGTGATGCCAAAGAATATTTTATGTTATTACCAAAACCAAAGTTTCATTTTACATAAGCTATTTATGCCCATTTTCTAATATGGTTTCTCAACTCATTAGTCTATAATCCCTGTAATGGGAACCAAAGTATCATATTCAACCCTTGTAGAGTTGGTCCAAAATACTATATTTAACCCTCACAAAGTAGGCCCAAAGTATGACATTTAACCTCAAAAGAGTAGGTTGAATGTATGTTTAACCCCTATGGAGTAGATCCAAAGTAAACCAAACTTTGGAATGATCTAAGTGCCAATGTATGATCTCTATTGCTGGGGTCCAAAATGCAGCCAGATTGAGAGTCCAAATAAAACATAAAAAATTCAATTGTTTTTACCAATAATACCAGTACATCATGTTATCCAATTTATAAAGATTGCTCAAACAATTTATGAAATCCTCAATCATACATGAGTAACCAAACAGTTTTAAATATTTTACATATATAGATGGATTTCAAAGAAGTATTTCAAGTAAGGTTTGTCGTCTCGATATTAGACTCATACTGGTTCCATCCTATTACAGTGTTGGTACATAGTTCGGTATAGTACGAGACAGTACTGGTATGTTATGGTATGCTCAGGGTGGTCTGGCAGATCATGATTTCAAGCACTTCAAATTTTAATGCAAAGGTTTTCAATCATTTTAATATCTATCTGCAAACATGATAATAGCTCATAATTATGAATGCAAATGAATCTCAAAGAATCCAAGAGTTTCAATATCATGATATTCTCTTGCTTGATCTAATGTACATGTGCACAAGGAATATTTGCAAGAACAAAGGTTAAAGTTGTGGTTTTGGTGCTGGGCTGATGGCTAACAGCACTGATGTGTGCTAGTGGTGGCATACATCTTGTGCCAACCAAGCTCCAGATTGACACCATGGAGGCTTCGTACGATATGGATGGGCACAATCTAAAACCCTAAGCATAAACAGAAAAATATGCAATTTAATTCAAAGAAGCATTTCGCAAGGTAAAGTATAAAATTTTCAAGATATTTTGCAACAATTACAATATACATATATTTAAGAGATGGTTGAAAATACTCTAGTTATGTTGAGGTTATTTACTGAATATGCTAAATCCGTGAAGAGAGCCCTTCAACTCAAATATAGTCTTCTTTAATGCCTAGCAAGTATGAACAATCTAAACATCAAAATCTAGCCCTAGAGCCCTTTAATTGGTCCAAGTACCCTATGGAACCCATGTTATCCTCTTAATCAATTCCCCTCCAAAATTTTATGTGAAACATAAGTATTCACGATTAATGAAATAAAGCTCCAAAAATTAAAACTTAGTGAAATGTATTTTACATAAATAAGAGAACCAATTTATGCTTACTTTTGGCCAAATCAAGTGGTTCCAATGGATCCCATCGATCTTAAGCCTAGCCCTCTCTACGATAAAATTGATCCATAATTAACAAAATTTATCATAAAAATTATAATATCAATATTATTGAAATCCCTAGAGTATGATAGTTCTATAGACATAGGCTATGTTGCTGGAAACTTGCCGGAGGTGGCTGGAAACTTGCTGAAGTTGACTGACAACATAAATCTAAGCCTAGATTTTTCTCAAATCTACCATCAAACAACAATATTCAACAATTTAAGGATAACAAGGTTGGTGTTTACCTTAATGAGGCCTTTGTCTAGAAGCTGGGGCTTCTCCTCACTCAATAGGGTGGTCTCTTCTCCCTACACTTGAAAACCCATATTAGGGTTAGATTAGAGAGGGAAAAGCTACAATAGAGAGGGAGAGAGAGTTAGGAGAGAGATTTACCTTCCCAAATAGGTCAAGGATAGAAGGAATGAGAGAAGAGAAGGGGAAAGCGGCTCGTTTGGGAGAGATAGAGAGGGGGAAGGAGGTGGTTGTGGGTGATGAGCAAGAGAGAGAGGAATGAGATGTGAGAGAGATGAAGAGGAAGGGGAAGGCTGGTGAGGTGTTCTTGGTTGTTGGGACAGGAGGCGCCAATGGGGTGGCTATGTTGGTGGTGGTGGCACTCAGTGAGAAGAGAAGAAGAAATGAAGAACAAGAGTAGGGGATAGGGTATTGGATGCACATGCAGGGAGGAAAGAAAAGGGAGGGCAGGAGTTGGGTGACTTTGATCTAGGGCCTAGGTCAGTTTGGACCTGATTCATGGGCCTAAGGTGGCCTAAGGCATTAGAAATATCTGACAAGCAATTGAGGATAAGGGTGCAATTGAGCCGAGCCGAATCAAATAGCTAGAAGCTTGAGCTGACTCGATTCAAAATACTCAGTCTCAAAACTCGACTCGAGATCGAATAGACTTGACTTGAATATTAACGGAGCCATACTCGAGCTCAAATTCGAGCCTTAACCTACTAATAATACATATATTAACATACATATATATTATAGATAAAACTAATATTATTAAAAATATATATAAACTTCAATAGACTTGCAAGCTTTCGAGTCTGAGTATCTTGCTACTCAAACTCGACTTGAAAAACTATTTGAGCTACTCAAGCTCAATAATACTAGAGTCGAGTCAAGCTTAGACTCGAGTTGAGTTGGAGTAGCTTGCAAGCAGCTCGACTCATTTGCTCCCCTAGTTGAGGATCTTGTTTTGGTCCCACACCATTGGCCATTTGGATTTGGTGTACAAAGAGATAACTAAGAGGAGGACATGGGATTAGAGTTTAATGATGCAAAAACTGTGAGGTTTGGTGTGTGGGTGCCATAGAGGGATGGGTTAATGGTAGTTGGAGGGGCCTGGCCTGGTTGGGCTTTAGGTGGTTAGAAGTTAGTAGGATGAAGCAGGAATGGAATGAGCTAAAGAGTGCAAAAATGTGGCATAGTGGTATGTATGGCTATAGTATTGAATGAGGGAAGAGGAAGCACAGGATAATGGTGGGTTGTTAGAACTTAGTAGGCTGAAGCAAGAAGGGAATGAACTAGTGGGTGGGAAAAGGTGGGAAAGTGGTAGGTATAGCTACAGAATTCGAAGAGGGAAGTGGAAGGACGAAATGATGGTCGCTGGAGTATGGAGCTAGCGGTGGTTTTTAAACAGCTGTCTTGCCCGTTGGATAATTGCAACTTAAGGACCATTGCATTGTTGCCGTAGATTAGCAGTGCTGCCAAGGGATGAGTCTATCTTGTGTTTTTGTGCCTTGGTTGCTGGTGGTGACTCATCAACCTTGTTGGGAGGGGCCACAAGAGATGACCTAGTGAGGCATCATAAAACAGGCATACTGCTTCTGTTTGTTGGATCTTGCTTTAGCCTTCCTAAAAAGTACTATTTCTTCTCATGATTAAGTTTGTCTTTTCTTAATTGTTTTCAAACAGCTGTCTTGCCTGTTGGATAATTGCAACTTCAGGACCATTGCATTGTTGCCATAGATTAGCAGTGCTGCCAAGGGATGAGTCTATCTTCTGTTTTTGTGCCTTGGTTGCTGGTGGTGACTCATCAACCTTGTTGGGAGGGGCCACAAGAGATGACCTAGTGAGGCATCATAAAACAGGCATACTGCTTCTGTTTGTTGGATCTTGCTTTAACCTTCCTAAAAAATACTATTTCTTCTCATGATTAAGTTTGTCTTTTCTTAATTGTTTTCTCATATGCATTTATTATATGATATTTCTTTTACTATCTTTTATGTTGTGTTTAAGGTTTCTGAATCTCTTATAGTCGAAGAACTTAGCCACATTTAGAGTCAATCTGAACTATCCCAAGGACTGCCTTTCTTTGTAATCATTTGTCAATGTTGATTAAAATTGATATGCCTGAAGCAACTAGTAGTCACTAAGTCTGTCAGTATTTCTTGTCCAGAGGTTGTCATTGTATTCTACTGCTTTTACATTGTTGCCACTGCATACATAATATACACTATTGACTATACTAAGAATCTAGTATGTCAAACAGTGGTGTTTATCAGTAATATTTTTAATTCCATGAAGATAATATAAAATTTTCAGAATGAATCAGCAAATGCAGTCAAATGTACTCTCACCTATGATAATTTGGAATGCATTATTCTAAGACAATATTTGGCTTTTCAACTACTTGTACCCTTCTTGATTTGGTGATATACAGGGCAGAGTATAACCCAGACCAGTATTTATGGGAATCAGAATTCACTCTTGCAAGCAGAAAATTCAAACGCCTAGACTTGGAGGCAAGTACGGACATCAATTATCGAGGTTTCTTCTGTCTTTCTGCAATTCATGGTGAGATGCTTATGGCAGAAGTCTAATACTTGCTGATTTTGACTTCTATTGAAATTTGACAGCTTACAAATGCAAGAGGTCATACATTGCAGTGCAGTCACTATGTTCCCTCTGATATCCCAGAAGACACTGCTCTTCCTTGTGTCATTTACTGCCATGGAAATAGGTTAGAGACCATTCGTGCCATCATTTACCCCCATATATTTTTAGATTGCATATATATTGTTGCACTAGTGTGCACCTGCTTGGTGCAAACTGCAATTACATGTTCTTTTAGAAGAAAAATGAATTTCATTTCACTGCTTGCTGTACCAGTCAGTAGCATTATGGTACCAGATGTACCATATAGTACCAATACTGATAGGATGTTACCGGTGCAGGGTCCATACTGGGCAACGAGCCTTGTTTCATTCTTTGCTAAGATAAAGAATTGGTCAAAAGTGTGAAGTTTAAGATGCACATGAAAAGGGGAAAATTGCTGAAATTGTTATTCGAGGCTTTATTTCCTGATATTGTATCTTTATTTTTTTTTTATTTTTTTAAAAATGTACTGTTTCTTCATTAGAGGGATGCTTAACTGATCCATATGTGACAAAATCCATGTCTGTCCCCTCTTTATAGCTCACTGATATTGCCATCTATTGCAACATCAACTGTTGCAATAGGGCCAGTGAGCGATCCAAGGTCGAAGGTGATTGTGTTTGACATTGCTCTAATTTTAGTTCCATATTTCTCTTATTATGAAATTTTATCCTTTGAGATGCTGAAGCCTGCTTGTTTCTTTGGTGACAAATGCAGTGGATGCAGAGCAGATGCAAATGAAGCCGCCGTAATCCTTCTTCCTTCGAATATTACAGTCTTCACTCTTGACTTTTCAGGCTCAGGCCTATCTGGAGGTGACTATGTCAGCCTTGGTTGGCATGAGGTATCTTAATGCCTTTCAGTGCCTGCTAGCTTATGCTTACTAAATCTTCTAACAACTCATTTTCATCAATGACTTAACCATCAGAAAGATGATCTCAGAATTGTTGTCTCTTTCCTGCGAAGCAATAAGCAAGTTTCTTGTATAGGCCTTTGGGGTCGATCCATGGGTGCTGTCACAAGGTATATCCTCTTGTAGTATTATGGCCTTGAATTTCATCAGTGGTAAAATTGTTATGATGCATTTTTCTTCTTTTTTTGTTTTTGGATCTTTCTCTTCTGTTCTTCTGGATTGTCTTATCCAAGGCTATTGAAATTATAATTCTTTTGCAATAGTGTAACATATGTTTTTGGGGGTAGTTTGCATTTCAGAAATTATGTTCATTTGGGATAGAGATATCTGGCTTTTGAAATCAATTGTACCCAACATGTTTCCCTTTAGATATAAAATTACAGTCTTCTACTTGATGTGCCTTTCTCATTTTTTCCCCCTTTCCAGTGTTAGCTATAGGGAACCTTTGTGGCATTGTGATTGACATACATTCTAGTCTTGATGTGGATCTGCAAAGAGTCAACTTACATTTACCATCCATTCATGTTAGAGGCCATCAATGATACCCGCCCAATATCTCTGAACAGATATAATTTCTTACATAGAATATGTACAAATTTTTGCATCTGACTGCAAACTGATGGTTGATACGATAGAGGATCTTTGCTTACTATTGATGCCTTACTCTCTTGAATGTAATGCAGCCTTCTTTATGGAGCAGAAGACCCCTCAATTGCTGGCTTGGTTCTGGATAGTGCATTCTCTAACTTATTTGATCTAATGATGGAGCTTGTGGATGTTTACAAAATTCGGCTTCCCAAATTTACAGTATGTCTCAGAACCCGACCCCCAATCCTCAACCCACCCTCCCACAAAAAAAAAAAAAAAAGGGGGAGAGAGAGAGAGAGAGAGAAGGATCTCTAAAGCTGCTGTGTGAATTAAGTAAATTGTGGTCATCATTTTTATTTTGACCTGACATAAATGATATTGATGTAGTCGCTTCTAGTTATATATGTGGTTCTTGATTCACAAGTGCTTTGTTGCTTCTTGGGTCATTGTAGGATTGATAGGCTGACACTGCTGCCTGTTGCAAACTCTGTGGTGACTGGAGATGGAATAAGGGACTTTAGTATTAAAAAATCATATTTTTCTTGGTCATACTTCTGGATCACTTTAATCTATATGTGTATTGCTATTATCAAGAAGTTATATGCATATTTTAATCGTTGTTGCCACTATTTCTTCAACATGATTAGTATGGTACTTTCAACATCTTCCTCTTTTTCATATCATATTGCACAAAACCAAGCCTCCTCTTATCGACAGAGCCTAGTTGGCTTTTGACACTATGTCCATGTTTTATCAGTTGATGATCCTCCACTTTTTCCTGAACTAGTGGGATGTGTAGGCCCCTTTAAACATGCATTTAACTCTGATCCTTGCTTGGCCCCAATACTGTCTTGTTTTGATATCTTGTTCACAACTCAGCTGGAAATGGGATTATGTGGACCTGAGGCCCATCAGGCCAGGTCAGCTTCGAGTCAGGTTCTAGGCCTGATTCTAGTTGGGTTTGGGCTTGAGTTCTAGAGCCCAGACTAAAAAAAGTCTGGCACCGAGCCCAACTGGGAGCTTGACCTGGCCTGGCCTGCCTGTAACCTTGACCCGGTTTTAAACCTGAACCCCTATCCTCACACTGCCCTCCCACCATCTCAATCTCTCTGCTTTTCACCTCTTCTCTTAAGCACCACAAAAAATGGGTTGGTGCAGCGGCCACAGACAATCGGATCATGCAACAATGATGGGTGGCGGACCACACAGTGATGGGAGCTGGATTTTAACCAGCACCGACATATCGTC
The DNA here is from genome assembly GCF_000442705.2 of Elaeis guineensis. Taxonomy (NCBI): domain Eukaryota; kingdom Viridiplantae; phylum Streptophyta; class Magnoliopsida; order Arecales; family Arecaceae; genus Elaeis; species Elaeis guineensis. Next base: position 164,414,840 of record NC_025993.2, on the reverse strand, counting down.
AATGGATCAACATGATTGGGTGGCTCATGTTTATAGAGTAAAAAGAAAAGTTCAAAAAAAAAAAAAAAACTTTGTTGTCCGTGTACGATATGGAGAGGTTTTGGATTGGGGTTGTTGGAGTTAGAGTTTTGGACTGGGGTTTGGGTTGGAACTAATTGGATCATCTGGGATGGAGCTAAGCAGGCTTATCAAGCTAGGTCCAGCTAGGCCCTCGGGCTAGGCTCAGGTTCAGGTTGGGTCAGGCTCGGGCCTGATCCTGAAAAAAAATTTTTGACCAAGGCCTAAAGTCCACTTTCTCCACACATTGCAATGCTGTGTCCAGCTTTGTTTTTTCCCTAAAAAATGGTATTTTGAAGGTATGCATGCTCATGTTGAAGTGGTAATATCAAACAGAACTCACATAAATGTGTTCATGTCCTAACATTGTAGCACATTGACCATAAACGTCCAGGAAATTAAACATACTTTTAAACATTAAACAACAGCAGTTTTGGTTGGTTTCAGCTGAATCTTGCTGATACTAACTGAAATATTGTGTCAGTTTTGGATCGGTCAAAGGGGATTGGGTTGGCCGAAACTTAAAACCTTGGTCTAAACTTTGAGCAAAGCTGAAGAATGTAAGGTTTATGACCGGATAGCCAAATTAAATCATGACATTGATGGCCTATTCATCCTATTTATCGCCTGTTGACGGATCTTTAAAACATAACCTATTTTAGTTGCATTCCACGAGATTAGAATTTAGCACTTCAATTTGTATAGTAGTTTGCGGTTGTGGTGTTATCTCTAGGGCAGTAGGTCTATGATTCTATAGACAGAGAATAGATAATCTAACTGTTCTAAAATCTTCAGCAAGCAAGATGTGAGATAAAATAAATTAACATCAGGAAAGGACATATTTGGACATGCAAGGATGTTGATTAACGGACATTGATGGCATTAGTAGATCTGGGTTTGGAAGGCCATGTTGTGTGGTTTGAGAGCTGTTGCCAGGTTTCCAAAAGGGTAACATATGTGGTTTTGCAGGCTGTTTTGAGCACTAAAATATAGATAATAAGGAAAAAGTAAAGCACAAGCTAAATGTTGCAGTCATGGTAGAGGTGTGTGCAGGGCCGGTCCTGATATTTTTTAGGCCTGGGGCCAAATAAAAAAAAAATCTTCTCTATTAAAAATTAATATATTTTAAATATTAATTATTATTGAAAAATTAATCTACGTACATTTTGTAATGCAAAATTTTTTATAATTTCTTTGTAATCAATATTTGACAATAATTCTTCTTCAATAGATAACATAGCTAAACCATTTAATCTTTCTTGTAACATTGTTGATCGTAAATATGATTTTAATAATTTTAATTTTGAAAAACTTCTTTCAGCAGAGGCAACAGTGACAGGTATGGTCAATAATATTCTATATGCAATTGATGTATTTGGATAACAATTCATTTCATTAATATAATTAAGTATATCCATAGCAGTATTTTTTTCTTTTGGCATAATTGCTTTTAGAACTTTTAATTCTGAAAATAAATAAATCCCATCAAGATCATAATGATTACTATTTGTTAAAATATTTTGAAGATTAAGATAAGATTTTTTTAAACTTTCTTCATCCAATGAAATTAATGTTTTGAAATCAAACAAAAATCCAAAATTATTTTCATATAATTGAAATTGTTTAAACCTATGTTTCAATGAAAAGATAGCTTGATCTACTAAATATAAAAAATAATTAACTCTAAATGATTCTTCTGGTGATTGTTCAATATCTACATTAATATTTTCATCAAATTATTTTTTTCTTTTTACTTGACATTTTATACGAAATATAGGATCAATTCCCATCTCATTTGCAATTTTCTTAGCTGAAATCATGGCAGAAGTAAAGCCAGTCTCTCTATATCTTTCAAAAAATGAAACTAATCCTTTTAACTGATCAATGGCAACATCTATACGCATATCCTTAGATTGTAAATTTTTGCTAACTAAATTAACAGTAAATAATATATCATACCAAATAATCATTCCTAATAAAAATTCAAAATTTTCAAGCTCATGTATTGCTAAAGATTCAGTTTCACTCTTTGTTTTTGAATCCTCACAAATTTCAGCTAATTGATATAAAGCTTCTCTTATTTGTGGAGTTTGAAATCTTATTTCTTTGACGCTCTCAATGCGACTTTCCCAACGTGTTTGTGACAATGGCTTTAATGTTAAATTAGGTATATTATCAAGTAAAATTTTTCATCTCTTTGTAGAACCACTAAATGCATTATATATACGTTGTATTACACCAAAAAAAGTTTTAGCTTTACTACAAGATGAAGCCATATCACAAAGTGTTAAGTTAAGACTATGACAAGCACATGGTGTATAAAATGCTCTAGAATTTATTTCTAATAATCTTTTTTGTACTCCTTGATTTTTTCCTTTCATATTAGATCCATTGTCGTATCCTTGTCCTCTTATATCATCAATGTTTAAATCAAGAGTTTCTATAATAGATTGTAATTCATTAAAATGGCCTAAACCTGATGTATTATCCACTTTTAAAAATTTTAAAAAGTATTCTTCTATTGTTATTGGTCTTTTTGAAATATTCACACATCGTATGATCAAAGACATTTGTTCTTGATGACTTGCATCTGGAGTACAATCAAGTATAATGGAATAATATTTTGCTTCTTTAATTCTTTTAATTATTAAATTTTTTATATTAGATGCTAATACAATTACTAACTCATCTTGAATTTTATGACTAAGATAATGATATTGAATTTCATTATTTTGAATACGTCTAAGATGTTCTTGCATAATTGGATCAAAAACAGCAATCATTTCAATTAATCGTAAAAAATTACCATTACTATTTTGATAAATTTTTTTATTCGTTCCACGAAAAGCCAGGGAACTTTGAGCAAGAAATTTAACAGCAGCCACTATTCTTAATAATACTTTTTTTCAATGTTCTTTCTCTTTATTAATTTGCTCTTGAATATGTTTATCGATTGTTTGATTTTTTTTAAATCTATTCTGTAAATCAATCCAAGCGGTCATATTATGAATGTGATCATTACTAGTTTCATGAGCTTTAAGTCTTTCACTAAGGTGTTTCCAATCTCTAAAGCCATCACTTGCTAATTGACTTCTACTACTATTATCATTTGATTTAAATAGCTTACAACAAAAACAAAACAATTTATCTAACTCTTTTGAATATACTAACCATTTTCGATCATGTTGCTCTCCATTTGGTAAAGTTCGATCATAATGTGTTAAAGAAAAATGTCTATTATATTGATCAAGAGGGAACTTTATATTAATATCTCTTTTAGGATCATTTTCAATTAATAAATCTTTAGAATTTGTATCAAGACTATCCCATATCCTAGGATCATAAATGTCAAAAGTATTTGATTCACTTGATTTTTCATTCATTAAATTTTTATCACCACTAATGAGATCATCTGTGCTATTAGTATTATCATTATTAATAATATTATTATCATTATCTAATTCACAAGTAACATTTGTATTTTCATTGACAAATTCACTAGCAATATTATTTGAATTCTCAACTATATCATTTTTTTTACTTATAATAAATTTATCAAGACCTCCTTTTAATGATTGAGTCAATTGTTCTTGTTTTCTTTTTTTCTTAAGTTTTTTATGACTCGAAGGATATTTTCTAGGTATCATTTTGATAAATAAAATAATAAATATTAGCTAAAATTAGTAATCAATAAATTTGAAGTTTAGAACAATAGAACCTGATTTAAAGCTTTTTGATAGAACAATAGAACTTGCTTGAAGGCTTTTTTGATGGAATAAAATTTGAGCAAAAGCTACTGTAATTGTAATAAAAATTTAAACATGAAAAATAAAACATGACAATTAATCAATTATTTTAAGAATAAGATATAGTAAAAACAATAAGAAAATGAAGTGAAACCACAAGCTATCTAAAAAATAAGATGGATATAAAGACCATAATTATATTTATTTAAAAAAGCAAGTCCTAGGTGTACAAAATTAAATATATTCCATCATATGCAAGAATACTGACCTATTGATTAAGACTCTCACATAGACGGGCCAAATTTCATATACCTAAACCAATTGGATTATAATTAACAAATTCATGTAATTATATTATATGAACCATTTTTTTTTTTATTGTGTGGACTGTGGACCATCTTTTTTTTTCCTTCTTCTTCTTCCATAGTAAAACAGAAGACTCATCCTCTCTTTTTTTTAACGGAACAGTGTGGATCATCTTTTTTTTTTTTTTTTTTTATTGTATGAACTATGGATCATTTTTTCTTCTCTTTTTTTTTTCTTTTTATTCCACGGTAAAATAGGGGATCCTTTTTTCTTTTTTTTTTTTAACGGAATAGAGGATTCATTCCTCCTTCCTGAGGTAAGGCCGTAAGGGAGATCCTCCTCGCCGGCCAACACCGTCCACAACTAAAGGAGCGGTCCCCGACGATCGGATGACGATAACCACAGGCTCCAGTGATTTTTTTTTAATTTTAAATTTGTTACATGTGCGTAGAGAATGGTCAGAGAAAAAGTTCATCTGGAAGACTCAATGAGCTGAGAACAAGAGAAGCTGAGAGTACAACATATTCAAGGATCTAAAAAGAAAAAAAAAAACTTATATATAAAGCATCAAAAAATCCAATTCAGCCAACAGTGGTCGAATAGTTTTTTTTTTTCCTTCTTTTTCCACGGTAAAACAGGGACTCTTTCTCTCTGTTTTTTTTTTTAACGAAACAAAGAACTTATCCCTGTTCCTGAGGCAAGGCCACAACCCACAAGGGAGATCCTCCTCCCCGACCAACACCGCCCACAACTAAAGGGGCAGTCTTCGATGACCGGACGACGACAACCACAAGCTCCGGTGACCGACGGCGGCCTAACGGTGCCGGAAAGATAAAAAAAACAAAAAAACAGGGGAACTTGTTGAACTAGGATTTCAAAATTTTTTCTGACAATAAATCGGCAAAAAATCAAGTTTAAAATTCATAGCAGATTGAAAGAGGAGGATTGAAGAGATTTACTTGACTTTTTGACGGATTTTGATCTGATTTTTGGTGTCCAAAATAAGGAAGTATCACCGATGGACAACAGAATAGGGAGAAAAGGTCGGAGACGGAGGAGGAGGCGGGGGAGAGGAGCCACAGATCGTCGGATCCGAAGGACATTGAGGGCTAAAAGGCTGTTGCTGGGAGCTGTTGGGGTGCCGGGACTTGAGAGAGGGAGAAGACGTTTGGTTTACCCAGAAAAGCCGTTGGGGTGCCAGAACTCGGGAGAGGGAGAAGGCGTTTGGTTTACCCAGACAAAAAAAAAAAATTGGGGCCTGGGGCGGTCGCCCAGTTTGACCCGCCCCAGGGCCGGCTGTGGGTGTGTGAGATAGTCATGATCAAGGTTTGTCGTATTGGTACCAGATACTGGTATCATACCAGTATGGTGTGGTATGCATATCCTACTGACACAGTATTTCTTATGCCGGTATGGTACCATCCGAAACCAGATGCTATGGATTCTTACAACATGGAACTATGCGGTATGGGATGGTTCTGCTCATATACCAAACTGAATCTCATTTACCAGAACCTTATTGGTACGGTACGGTAATGCCAGTATGGGGTGATATGCCAAACTTTGGTCATGATATAGTGGCGTGGTAAAGATGTTTTTGGATAGCTTTAATGTAAGTTGGATCGACACCAAATGAATGTTTTAACTAGTGTTTTGATGTTTATAATGCTAGTGGCTTTGCATGGTGTTTTGCAGGTGCTCTTTAATCCTCATTTTTTATGCATCTAGTCTACTCCAAATTTTAGTTATTTCAAAATCCTGCTTTTCTCCCTTTTTTTTTTCTATTAATCTCTTTATGATCTATGTGCTTGGTACAATGAACAATCATAATATTTTGCACAAATCTTAGTCTGAAATTTTTCATTTTATTTCTCTTAGTCCTTTGAGTTTAGGGTTTAAAATAGATTCTTTGAAGGGGTCTTCAGAGGAGCTCAGATGTTGCCCTTGCCAAACAATTATCTCTGGTTCCTTTCATGTCATGCCTTAAATGCTTATCACTTACCTTTAGCCAAAAAAAAAAAAAAAAGAAGGTTTATAACTTGATTTATATATGTATTCACTGATTGAAATTATTGGGAAGGTTCATTGTACCAAACCATGCTATCCCATACTGAGAATATACTGTACCATCCCATTAGTGAACCAATACTTGGTATGGGGGACCCGTATCAACAATTTACTAGCATGGTATTGGTACAGGTACTGAAACTGATACTCCGAACCATGTTTATTGGTATCATTTAGTCCATGATGGTTTGGTTATTTTCAGCTGTTGATCATGATCATACTCGAAAAGTTTTAGCCAGTTATTCTGGTGGCTTATAAACAATATTTGGGGGGTTAACTTATGTAGTTTTAGGCCTTCTTCTGGAATATTTGACATTTGCAATATTTCTTTTGATCTTTAATTAATGGGCTATCCACAGCTCCCAAAAGGAGTGTGTAGAAATACAAATGTTGCTAAAAATCATCGCTTAAGCCTTAAAGAAAGAAATAAGAATGAAAAAAAGATAGGAAAAGGTAACTGATGGAGAAGTCGAAGGCACAAACAGAAATCTGCAATGGCATTTCCAAATAGCTGCAATGACACCCAAAAAAAAAAAAAGGAAAAAAACAAAGTAGCCTCCCTCAAGTGCAAATGCAGTTCTTCTATAAGAGCAAGGCCAAGCTTTATGATGTATGATTACTGGCCATGGTAAATTGCTGCTATCATATAGAACATCCTAACATGTTAAATGGCATGGATTGCATCCAGTAGTCTCAATAAGGGCCATTTCTGAACTAGCAAGCCTCATTTTGACACTTCGGAACTAAAAGCGCTTAGTAAGCGGGTGTGGATTCAAGTTTCTGAGCGAAGCAGATATGTTACCCTAGATAGAAGTCTCCTGCTACTAAGTGCTGACCATGTGGAACAGCCAACACATCCAAAAGTAAATAGAGACATTTCTGGAGTCAGTTTAACTTCATGCTGTTGTAAATATAACAGCGGTTCAAACAAATACTCGAGCAAAAGAAACTGGACATAATACAGCAGCAAAGTAATGAGGTTAGATTATGTGAATGGAATACATAATTCATAAAGACCACTAAGAAACTAAATCCTAGACATCATCCTTACTGTCAAACCCTGCAGTCCATCGCATAAAGTTGCTGCACATGTAATTAAATGTCATACATACTTGTTGAACTCATCATTTAAAAATATAGTGACTTTATACATTTGCTGCTGCTACATGTGTGACCATAGTCATCTCTAATATCATCATGTGAGAGTGAAAGCCGTTGCATCTTGTTTGCCATGCATGTTTGCAAATCTTATCTGCTGAATAATCATGTGTTTTGCCTGTGCTAAGATCTAGCTTTGATCATATTCTCTACCTGTGGAGCATAAACTTAACTGAATGTCCATAACTTGCATGGCTTTACACTTTTTCTTTCTAAGAAAACAATACTTGTTTTCGATTAGTAATGAATAAAAAATGCTTTATCATAGTCATAATAAAAAGTCCCAGCTTTTTAGTCATGACGTAATTTTTTTTGGGGGGTAACTACAAGATTCCATGTTCCATATGAATGTGATGAATTGGATGGGCTGGTATTGAACACTCATTCATGAAGACATTCTATATATAATCTTTTTGAACAGTCATGTTTTACTGCTATATTTGTTTCCAAAAGAGACTCATTAAGGACTTCTAGAATGGCTGAAATGTTCTTTAATGTATGTTTTCTCCTGGTATTTCTGTTTAGTTCTCTCAGTTTGGAAAGCTTGCGAGGCTTGTAAAGTTATTAAATATTACCACAGTATATTTTCCACTTTCCAATTCACTAAGATTACATTGAATATCCATGAATATGACAGCTATCCTCTCAAATAAATATTGGATATACATCTTACTAATACATATTTATGTCTGTCATAATACTTAATGCTGGAGTGTTTCCATGACTAGTGCTTATTTTTGGAGTGTTCACATTGTTTCCTCAGCACTTCTGTAGATACTTGCAAGTTGCAACATCTTGATCATTGATATGAAGTGTGTATTCCACAGGTCAGAATGGCTCTTCAGTACATGCGGCGTGTTATTCAGAAGAAGGCCAAATTTGACATTATGGATCTAAATGCTGTACAGGTTTGGTTTTGATAGAACTTCTTTGAACACCCTTCTATAATCAAGTTTTCCTATAATATTCATGTGTTCACTACTTTCACAGCAGTTCAAACTAAAGAGTATAAAGACAAAAATATATGCCTTTCTTGCATAGAGATGGGAGTTTCTTTGATATAAGGGAAAAACTGGCTAGTCCATGTGCCCTTTAGGTCTCAGTTGCCTGAACTGTGTGGTTGCCCATCAAGCTCCAAACTAGAGGGAATGGCTGAGGGATAAATGGTCTCTTATTGATTGTGAACATTCATTGGTTTGTGGTCTCTTATTAATTCTGAACCCTTATTGATCATACAATCTTAAATTGCTGTAGTACATTTTTCTATGGTATTAATCCAAAGTACCGGAATTCATCTTATAAGACTGTTTTTTGCCTTTACTTGTAATTTTGGATCCCTAATTTTCAACTTGTAAATTTAGATCCTGACTTTTCAAAGTTCAACTAAATATGTATGATCATTCTGCTATCCACAGTTCGCACCAAAAACCTTTATCCCAGCATTATTTGGACATGCTTCTGAGGACATATTTATTCAGCCACGTCATTCTGATCTTATTTACCAGGCATATGCGGTAAGGCATCATTTTTACTTCTGCTAGAGTAGTTTGGTTTTCATTGTTGCATATGTATTTTTTGAGTCCTACGGAGGTTGCTGTTATATTCTGAATGTAGGTTGTGAATATCGCATAAAAAGGTGCATGTTAGTTAGTGTATTTGTTTTTCTATTATCATGCAGGGAGACAAGAATATTATCAAATTTGAGGGTGATCACAACTCCCCCAGACCACAATTTTACTATGATTCTGTTTCAATTTTCTTCTACAATGTCCTTCATCCCCCTCAAATATCTACAACATGCTCTAGTAAGGTGGAGAAGTACTATGATTTAGGAGGTCTGAAGATTGCTGCTGGTACAGATGAGGTGATTTCCAGATCCTTGCATGTTAAACTTACTCCTGAAAGGGGTTCACAGTTTAAAGCTGTGCACTGGAATGAATGTTGGAAAATCAAATTTGTAGTTATGACATGATGTTAGCTTGTCATGGTAAATTTTGACATATAAAGGCAGCTATGCTGCTGTTTTGCCAATCTCATGTTTTTAATTCTGAGTGATGTACAAGTGTAAAACAAGGTGATTGCAGATATATTGACTGTGTTATTGTCTCCAGAGTTTATTGTATGAGATCATTGCTGGTCTCCGTGCAGCTCGTACCAATGCAGCAAGTTCGTCGTCAGCTCCTCCTAGCAATCCAAATGGTGCAGAACCAATCTCCTTGACTTTTATAGCATTGATATGTAACTTTTATTTGGTACTATTATCTTTTTTCTCATTAATCATGTGGTTCCATTATAGGTTCGGCCACAGAATCAATAGTTGAATTGCTATCAGAAAGTGTAGCTAATATGTCTGTAAATAATGAGTTGGTAAGTAAAAAGCCTCAAATTTTCTTCGTCAAGTGAAAGTTGGCTGTCTAACCATTAGTTACCACTAATGCAGGATTTTCTTCTTGATCATGACAACACCGCTACTGGAACGGGTGGGAATACTATGGAAGAATCTCATTTGCAGGTAAATCATATGTTTGTTTGTTATTCAGAGATAGTTACTGCTGGCAATCATTTTATTATTGAATTATTTTACATTGAGTTTCTCACTGTCATTACCAAATTAGCCTCGTCAAATTCACCTTTTTCTTTCTTTTCTAATTAACAAATCAATAAATTACCATTTGAGAACAGTGAGCATCTGTATTTACTTCTTTCTATTCTTTGACCTTCGGGAATAGCTGATTAGGGAAGATTTAGATGTGGTGATTGTCAATTTTTTTATGGTTTAATGAATTGTATTTGTTGGAGGAAAGCTACACTTTATTTATTTATTTTGTGAATATTTTGCAAGAGAGCCTAGTCTTTGATTGTCTTTTTATTTATAGCCAACCAAACAAGGAGTAGGTTGACTTCAGGGTGCTTTTAAAGGGAATGCATAGTATGTCTTTGGATATCTAAGGTTACAGGCTCCTTTTTTGGATGGTTATGACATCAGACACGACACTTTGTCAGTGTAGTTGCAGAAGTTTCCCAGTTCTGGTGCTTCTGTTTTACATGAATTTCCTTCATGATCGATGTCTTCCATTTCTGCTCCCAATACTGCTGTTTTTGTTAGTAAAGATGTTCCTGAGTGTGATAATATCTTGCAATGTATCATGTGTTGGAACACCTAGACACAGTCATCTAGAAAACATTATCTATGAAACTCTCTAATGCCAAACCTGTTATTGTCACCTGTTTTTCTAAATTTGCTATCATTTCCAGGATAACTCGAACGAACAAAATGATGAATGCTGCTCCTATACGAGCTCAAACAGGGAGAGCTGGGGAAGGTGTTCATCTCTAGGGGGAGCAAGCGAGGGATCATCCTCGGCAGAGTGCACTGGAAGTTCAAATAGCAAAAGCCAGGTCCTCCTCTCCCTAATGGCTTTTATGAGTTTCAACAGTCTCAGGGATCGTACAGTAAAGAAATAACAATGCAAGCCATTTTACTCATATTCTGTACATAATTCCTTTCTGATTAGTTTCGTCTTACATTTTACTTAATAACAATATTTTTTTCTATTTTGATGCTTTACAGTATATAAAACAGAAATACCTATTGATAAAATATAATATTGACAAAAATCACGTACATCGTAGATTTTTACCTCTGACCTTTAATACTGAGGGATATGGTTGATTTTGTCAGCATATGACACTTAAGGCACTCGCATCGCCTCTGAGACGGATACAATGGAAGTCATCTGCTAAGCTAAAGGAGAAGAAGGGCAGCCCAATATTGAGGAAATCAAAGCGTGAGAAGCTGGAGAAGGGGGAAACATTAAGCGAACGCCTACGACTCTGCTTCCTAGGTCGAGCCAACCACAAACGACACCGATCATCTTGACCTACCCTCCATTTCATAGCTTTGTATCATAACAGTAATTTCCTGAGAAGGTATTGATACCTCTCAACCAACCCTGCCCCCGGGGGCAATTATTTTCCTTTATTTTAACTGGTGAATGTAACTTAAAATGTAAGTTGTATCTAGTTGATGAACGATGATTCCGCTTAATCTGAGAGAAATGATTTAACCTGAACCGACTGACTTCATTCATGTTGGATCAGGGCCAGCTGCGTTTAGTGAAATCTATGACATGGAGTATGTTTGTAGTTTTGTTTAAGGTTGGAATCATGATAAATCAGGCCCGAGTTTGCTGGGCAGGAAATTTCTGAACCAATCTGGAAGAGTCAGGTGAAGTTTTTGTATTTATAATTTGTTGCTGGGGGTGGAAGTAGTATGAATATTATTTATCTGGATTTATTTTTTTATCTAAATAATCCGGATATATATAGAAATTTAAGGATCCGACTAGTATCCGTATCCATATCCGTAAAAAAAAAAATGAATATAGATATGGATAGACAATTATTTAATCCGTATCCGAATATTCGAATCGATATATAACCCTATATAATTTTTATAGTATTTATTAATTTTTTTAAAAAAATATATTTATATAAATATATTATTAATTTGATTTATTATTTATTTATTAATATTTTTGATTTTGTAGTCATAAAATTTGATTATCTAAGTTGTATATGTAATTATATCCATATTTTTAGTATCTGAATTGTATGTATATCTATTTATAATAAATATTGATATGAATTTTTTCATTCAAATAATATTTATATTCATATTTATATTTATTAAAAAAAATAAATATAGATATAAATATATTGATATTCGATCCATATTCGATTCGGTTTCAGTACTAAATGATGTACAAGATTGTTGGCCTCAGGGAGCTATTCATTTTGTTTCTAACGGGACAAGTTGTGAGTCACCTTATTTCTGATTGTTGGAGGCTTCGATAAGGTCAGCATCTAAGTAAATACGGTTGCTTTCTTTTTGTGTGAATTAGGTATGCTTCTGCCTTTTGTACAAGTGATATCACCTCAGCCCTATGCCCAAGTAGGTGTCACTTTCATATACGATGACCCATAGCTCTAAGCAACATTTCCAGCCGTGCTACTTGAATTCTGCCTCACGGCACAGCTGCTTTCAAGCACGTCCGGATTTGTGCCTTGATCACATTACAAACAGCTTTCATTATGTAATTTGGACCATTCTGAATCAATCTTTATAACTGAAAGAAGCTTCAAGTACAAAAATTTGCTGGTGTATGGTTACTTGAATATACAATACATGTGATTTTGTTTAACATTAAAGAGGTGCGGTCTGTTTAGTAGTTGGAGCCTCTTCATGGTAATGGTCAAAATTGAGCGGAAGCCATTCATGGTGAGTGTGAAGTTTCACTAACGGTAAAAATTACTGATCGCCATAGTGCTTACAATGGCTGCTATTTACCAGTGATCTCAATATTAAAATATACAACTCCTACAAACTTATGATATTTTCCAAAACATTTTTTTTTTTCCTGGTATGAGTTAGAGAAGAATTTGAGGCTGGGCATGGGGATGGTGACCGAAGGGAATAGCGAAGAGGGATGGTGGATGAGAGGTGATAGTGGAAGGAGATAAAGCAACATAAAAAAAAAAAAATTATGTTTTTCATAAATCCAACAAGAAATATATATGTTATGGTGCTACATAAGTTGTCCCACTATTAAAAGATATTTGGTATGGGATGATTAAAAGATCAAAGATGATGTGAATGGAGATAATAAGATCATCGTGATGATGATTCTATATAGTAGTGATCATAGATTATTCATATGTTTCAAATCGTCGTCCTATTAAATAATGAAAAATCTATCATTGAGAATAGATATCCAAGATCACTCTAGAGCAATGAACTTGGGCTCAAATTAGGAGGCAAAAAAATCCTTTTGTGTAGTGAGAAAAATTAATATCTCAATATATCATTAATATATTATATCAATATTATATTTTAATATTATATTGATATTACATATATAGTATTTATGATATATATTATCTTATAATACATTATCGATAATATATTATTGCTTAATTTTATTTTTTAAATATAATAGAAATATATTATTGTATGTTATTTTTATATTATGAAATTATTTAATTTATTATTTCTTTTATCCTTATTTTCCTAATTAAAAAATGTTAGGATTACAATAATAATTTATTATGAGTATCAATAAAAATATTAATAATTTGTTATAATATTTTTTTATATAGTTAAGGAATATATTTTTATATGACATATCAAGGATAGTATTAGTATTATATGTTTAATAATCTTGGATTTTTGTTGGTGGAATACCCAACAATTTACTCGTCGACATCCAAAAATGTTTAATTATTAGAGAATATATGCTAAATGTGACAATCTTAAATTATTTAGGATAAGATAATCCTGGATAAGGATAATGTGTGATCTAAGATCATGTTATCATTTGTCTCACCAAACGCCTCCTTACTGTCCCAAATTTGGGCAGCATTGCTCTAACTCGAAATTGGCTTCCCAGCCCCGGTCTTTAATACCTCGAAGCATTCCATTCAAGGAGAGTTTGAGAACGGGAGAAAAATCCTAGTGGTCGAAGGATTGGCTCCAGAACTCTTATTTTTCTTCTTGTCGATCGGTACGTTTTTGTCTCTGATCGACCTTGTTTTCTTGGATTGCATATCTGTTGTTGATATTTTTCTGGCAAGTGCCATAAATTATTTGCTTGTTTCCTACGTCTATTCTTCTGGTCTAGTGTTTGGGTATACGGTGTGAGGATTCGATATAGCGGTTTTGTTTTTTAGCCTGGATTCTGTGTTTGGGACATTCTTCTGTTTCTTGGGGTTTTTCCTGATGGATTCTGTGTTTGTATTTATTGGTTATTTCTTCAAAAGATCAGATTTTTACTGGAGGATTCCGAATTTATGTTGTCATTTTGGAAACTGTTATTAGGATTTTGGAGCATGTGATGGAGGAGCTTTTGCTTCGTAACATCAGCTTTTATTGATTTTTCTGGAAATCAAAATTACCTTTTGTCTATTATTTCATGATATTTATTTAAAATGGTTGATTATTCTCCAATTGGATTTCAGTGGCTTTGATAGGGTTGACACTTTTGAGTAGCTGCCAATGGCTTCCAAGAGGATTCTGAAGGAGTTGAAGGACTTGCAGAAGGATCCTCCCACATCTTGCAGTGCTGATTTATTCCCTTCCATGCCCGCTTCTTCCTGGATGATACTAATTTCTAGATTTTTTTTTAATTTTAAAATCTTTCTTGCTCCACCCTTTCCACTTTGGTGGTAGGTAGAGTCATTTCTTGTGATGATGGTAGAGAAAATCATTGACGAATGATGACCATCATTTCAGTTTGGTTTTTCTTCATCAAGTCTAGTTTTATTTATCTGTTGGTTTTACCAATCATGTGCATTATATGGCATTTGCTTAAATTTCCAGTGCGAGGTTATGTTGAGTGGAGAATTACCTTGTTATGCCTTCAAATAGGGATCCATGAATCTTGGATCCTTTAATAATACTGCATTAGACTGACTGAATCATAGATTGAAACAGGAAAAACTGGTACTGCTGGTAGTTGATTTCAGTTGTATCTACAGTGTTGCTGATATCATTATGATATATTCATCTGTTATGAGCTTGTTATGTAATTTCTCTTTTTTGTGGTAGTTCATTGCTTAAATTTGTGAATTTTCAGCTGTGATTTGTGATATCAAAGTGATATGGAAATTAATTTTATCCTCTATATTTTTTCATTATATTACATATGAAAAGATCTCTTCAGTTGTGAGACCATAACAATGCATATGATGGAAATTTTCATGAACCACTTTGCTGCATTTGTAGTAAGATATTGTATTTAGCATATAGATGATATATCATGCTTAAAACCACTGGGTTCAATGGGCAGCAATTTCTAAATACAAATATTTCTTTTAGGTATTCTTGGCTCATGTAATCTGTCGCACTTCTAGACTACAAGTTTATGAGTTGAGTTCTGATTGACATGTTTTAAGATAATCATTCTTCTCAGCAATAAATAAATAAATAATGTCGGAGTGTCTGTTAATCCAGAAATGTTGGTGGAGGCAAATTTGTTCTAATACTAGTCTTGTGCCTTATGCCAGATATATAGTCTGCGCATGCTTTATTGACTATCACTTTTGTTCTAGATCATGTATCATCATTGCTAACTATATTTTGTTGTGCTAGTCATTGTACTTTCTAGAAGATGTTGTTTCTTTGGTAGTTTCACTTTTCAGTTCTAATGGTGTCCAAAGAGTGATAATACTGAGAGAAATATCTTGACATGAGCTCAATCCTATTCACTTATCGAAAAAAATGCAGCAATGTTGTGAAATGTGGTTGACAAAATTGACCTAGCTAGTTGGTTCAGAGATAGATGTGATGGCTAGTTTGTTCAGCTATTGAAGTCGAATG
Source organism: Elaeis guineensis (assembly GCF_000442705.2). Classification (NCBI taxonomy): domain Eukaryota; kingdom Viridiplantae; phylum Streptophyta; class Magnoliopsida; order Arecales; family Arecaceae; genus Elaeis; species Elaeis guineensis. The sequence goes on along the minus strand of NC_025993.2, from coordinate 164,399,129 downwards.
CATCTTGTTTGGTTCAAGTGTCAAAATTAAGCTATTATGAGAAGGCAATAATTTTGGAAAGGCAAGGAAATAATGCTTCTTTAACAAAAGAATTTTATTGCATGTAAACCTTATATACACCAATTCCACCTTGAGTTTTTTTTTTTTTTGGTCTAGCTGGCTCATTTGGTTTGGTGGCCCCCAGCAACAACATGATTATACGATTGACTGAATCTTTTGAGACACATACTACAATTTTGTTAGGTAAGCTTAGGATTTGACTTTAAGAATCCCAAGATTATTTGCATGTTTGATGTGGATCTATGTGCCATATGCATATTACTCCATTCAAATGTCAGGAAAATGCGTTCACTAGGATGAAACAATGTGGTTTTCTTGTGCTTATGATGCATTTTGGGTCAGGGATAAGTGTTATCTTAAAGCAGGAGCATTGATCTGGGTGCCAAAATGTCCAAATATAGTTGTTATTTGTTGTCTTTTCTCTCTTTCTTGTTGCTTAGGGGGTTTTGTTATTGTCCCTATTTTAAAATGCAATGCATGAGGCTGTACATGCGTATGCAGTCCATTTTATGCACCACATTAGCTATATGCCTTCGCTGTTCATGGTAATACCATATATGGGCCAAAAAGGCAGTAAACTTAACACTCCACATCCATATGTGTGGGTCAATCAGTATGGTTGGCTACATATGTGATCTGCTTAGCATTATGGGCCAAATTTGTGTTGCACTCTTATATGGGCTTATGTAGATCGAGCATGTTCAAGTTGATGGTTAAGTTGAATCTGGGTTTCTATTAATTATTAGTAATATTAATATTATTCATCAATATTATTTTCTCTATTAATTTTAAGCACTGAATAATAAACACTATTTGTTAGTTATTATTATTAATATTAATATTATTTATAAAAATATTAATATCACAATTGTTTTTATTATACTAAATGCATTTTAATTCATTTTGGTATCCTTAAAAATAGTAACTTCAGATGTGCATGTATGTGTGGTTTGCATACTTAATATGCGCTATGTGGTACATTGATCGCTTGCTTATTGCATCCATTTTTTAAAACATTGTTATTGTTATATTTATTTGGGGGAATATATGTATTTTGTTTAAGTTTTGATAGATAGCTAGGATGGTATGATGTGGTAGTCTTTTGTTTCTCTTTAGTCCTTAATGTTAGTTAGATGATTCCTAATCTACTGCAGGAGCCCAATCAACACTGATTGGCTGGCCATTCTCTAATGGCCCTAGCTCTTTTAGAGGAGAGAATGGTATCATGTGCTCTTTATTGGAATTGCTTTCGATGTGAATAGTTTCTCTTCCAATGCCTCTTTCATCTTCTTCATCTTCCTCAAACAAGGAGAAGGAACTAGAATACTTAGAATGGCAATGCTTTTCATGCATGAAGAGGGACAAGAGAAGTTTGTCTCATGGATGGATATAAGAGGTAACCGATACCTTGTAACTGCAGAGAATGAGAAAAGAAAGAATAAGGAAAAGGAAAGAAAATGAAAAAAATGATTAGATAGAGCATCTTACCTGGTTTTGGTTTTTGTCTCTGTTGTTAAAGGCATATGGTTGCTTTATTCGTGACTTAGTTACGATCATTTGATAGGATTGAGCAAATGTGATCCATTAAATTTCATTTTCTTGCTAGATGTTTAGAAAAGATCCGGTGACATATATTCAGTTTTAGGCGGTGAGTTGGTGAGAATATTTTTGTTCTTTACTTTCTCCTTTTATAATTGCTGAGCAAGATTTGATTATTTTCCTTGCTTTTGGAACATCAATTTGTGCCTTTTTAGTGTTTTTCTTTTAAAAGAAAATTGCACTGCACAGATCAGAGCCATGAAATTTAGAAAAGAAGGACAAGGAGATAAAGAACTATAAATACTAAAGGTACAGTTGTATGTCCTGACAAAATCATGATCCTTTTTATTTTGCTTCTAGTTTTCACGGAGGAGATTTATAGAATCCATGAAATTATTACTAAAATATTAGTTTCTATCTTGTTTTGCTTACATTTTTTTAAATTTATTTGGAACTCCATGATTTTAACAACCAAACTCTTTTTATTAAAGTTGCATAAAGCAGTCATACAACACTTCATCTTCTGTAAAACTGATCTAGTGGGGTGTACTGACTCAATCTAAGGGCATGTTTGGTTCACCTTAGGTGATTAGAGTGAAGGCTATAAATTGCCTGAAGTGACTTCTGACTGTCCTCAGTTGAAGTCATCGTAGCACTTCTTTGGGAATCAGGGTATAAATTTGGCACTTCAATGTTCACTTCTATTGAACCAAACATGTGGAAGTTCCTTCCATGATCTGATCTCCTTTCACTTTTGGCCACTTATAGTGAATCAACCACACCATGAGTTATGAATAAAATGAAGGATACTTTTTCACGGGAGCATAGGTAGCCCACAGCTGTGTAGAGCAATATGTTCTCTTCCTTTCTATTCTTCCCCTGCTGTCTCTCTTGGCTTTTTCTTCTTAACTCTAGGAAGGAGCTGGATCCCCTTTTGTTTCCCATGATAAGAAGATTTACTGGTGTAAACTTCTTTTCTCTTGTTAAAAAGATGCAGGCTGCTTGAAACCTAACTGGCCATTTGGTTTTGACTTGGATCGGTTATGTATCTTATATCTCAACTAGGTATCAAATATATCAAAAAAAGACTATGGTGAGATCTAATGTTATCTTTTATATCAGAGTAACTCAAAGTCTAACAAATACATGATTAAAACTTTAGAAAACTGTGCATGAGATCTTTAATCTCCTAAATGATGGAAAAGACAGCAGTTAATGTCAAATTGGGACCCGTGATTCCTTTATTTACTCTTTTATATACCAAGATTTTGCCCTTGCTTTTAAATTCTTATGCTTGTGATAGATGAATTGCCTATCAGTATTTAGGAGGTGAATGATGTTTTATATTCTTTGTGGATGGTATGACAATTTTGGTGATATGGGAATGCAATATAATTGTAAATTGAAGTTCAATTTAGAAGATGATTGTTCAAAAGTTTCTAAGCATGAAATGAATCACTTGGGAGACATTAATTGGAGGTGTTGCGGCCAATCCCCTCGTCGCCTGATCGTCGGGAAACGAGTGCCTGCAAAAAGGAAAGTCCACACTGACCGGAGGCGGCTCCGGCGGGGGACCCTCCGACGGTCAAGTCAAAGAAGTGGTTGGGCAACAGTGAAATGAAGACAGAGAGCTCAATCGAGAGAGAGAGAGAGAGAGGAGCAAGCCTGTCGTTTCGAAGTCGAAAAGTGGCCCCTTAGCACTATTGCCTTCCCCGATATATATAGTGGAGCGTGGTATGGCGCCGTCATTAATGGCGCAGACAATTGAGGAATTGTCAACTCACTGTAGACTGTCAGAGTCGCCGTAAAAGTGTTATATCGCCGTGGGGCTGTCAAATCACTAGGGTTGACAATGCCCTAGGCGGGACAATGCCCCTAGGCGGGACAACGCCCCTAGGTGGCAGTGCCGCATGTTGCTGTCAGGACTGACAAGCTCTGGCGGCTGTACGGCGATCGGAGGAGTCGACCGATCCTAGGTCGGTGGCCAGCTGTGTGGCGTCGGGTGGAGATTCGGACCCCTTTGTCGGTCAGCGAGTCTTACGTGAGTCGGCCATCAGACTTTCAGGTTCAGTCGGTTGGGAAAAGTATGCCTGACCGACACATCCTCAGTCGGTTAAGGGTCGTGAGTTGGCCGGCGATGGCGCCCGTCGGTCGGTCACTCTGGCTGTTGGTCGGTCGGTCGGTCCCTCCAGCCGTCGGTCGGTCGGTCGGTCCCTCCGACCGCCGGTTGGTCGGTCGGCGGGTATTCCCCAACAGTTGCCCCCCTCCACTCCTGAGTCGGACGGTGAGCTGGCCGATGCCTTTATTTGGGCAGCAGCCCCGGGCGAAAAGGAGTGGATTCATCGTATGCCAGATTCCGACCGTACCGCGGGTTGATACGATGTCAGGCGTCTCATGAATGCCGAGCGATTCTCTGACGTCAGACGTCTAGTCGGTGTCAGATGCCCCGTCCCATCGGCGTCAGGTGTCATGTCGGCGTCGGACGTCCTGCAGGTGTCGGACGTCCCGTCGGCGTCAGACATTATGTCGGTGTCAGACGTCTTGTCCCATCGGGAAGGGGAACCGCCGTTCCCGCCGTCCCTTCGGGGATACGAAACGTCGCGGCCTTTACGCCACGTGGCGTGCGGCCATTAGGACGGGTTCCTTGGAGCGGATGGAGGTGACGTGGCTCGATCCGAAGGCAGGTGCGTCGAATCGTCGGACCGACGGACGGCCCGGATGACACCACGCGATAAGATCTGGGGAGTCCTCGTTGGTCGTGCCTTCATCTCGACCGTCAGGGGGCACTATATATACAGGGTCGCCCCCACTTGGTTTTTTATCCTCCTCATTTCACTGTCGAGACTCTGCCTGCGAGAGTCCTCGCTCCAGGTACCCTCCTCCGCCCCTCTTTTCCTTGGCAGTTCCTTCTCCGTTGTCTTCCCCGTCTCCTTCTTCTTCTTCTTCTTCCATTCGTCTGGGCCCATGGCCAGGACGTCTCCACGAGGTAGTCGGTCGGGAGAGCCGACCGACGATACTCGGTCGACCCTGGAGGTGGAGGTTTCTTCACTTTCGGGGCCGAACGTCGATCGGCTCCGGGAGCAGTACCGCATCCTGGAGCAGTTTCGGCTGTTCGCCCCTGGCGCCGACGGTCGGGTCAACAGTCCGACCGAGGGCCAGGTGGCCTTCTACCTGGAGGACCTCCGGGCCGGCCTTCGCTTTCCGGTTTCGGAGTTCGTCCGAAATATCTTTGACTATTACGGGCTGTGCCCGACACAACTCGCGCCGAACTCGGTTCGGCTGATAGTCAGTTTTGCACTCTTGTGTCGGCTTTTGCCGACCGAACCTCGGATCTCCCTTTTCCGAGTCTTCTTCATCCTCCGACCCCACCCTAAAGCCCGAGGGTGGTGGTACTTTGTTCCTCGGAAAAGGGCTCTCCTTCATTACTGATCTTCCATCGTCCATTCATGGATGGAAGAATCAGTTTTTCTTTGCGTCGTCTTCCGCTCCTTGGGGGTTTCCCGTCCGTTGGGGAAATCCCCAAATCGAGCCGAATGAGAACAGTCGGGTGGAGGCTGAAGATCGGGAGGACTTCCACCGGCTGAAGGACATCTCGGTGCCGAAGCAGAGCGAGCTTGTCACCGAGCAGGCCCTGTACGACGCCGGCCTTAGCCCGGTCCCCCGTTTAGGTCGGTTTTTCATTTTCCTTACCCCTTTTTCTTCTTTTTGTTTTTTCTTTTCGGCACTGACCATTTACCGTTCTTTTCAGATATGCCACCGAGGACACGACTGACGGCAGCCGACGTACGTCAGTACGCCGTGAGGAAGAGGCCGGCACAAGGCGCCGGGCCGTCGCAGCCTCCCAAGAGGCCCCGTGCGGCTCCGCTGAGCAAACCGACTGGGTCGGAGGCGGAGCCGGTCATTGCACTGTCAGCACCGACAGTGCTCGTCGAAGTCCCGTCCGAGGGACCGTCGGTCGAGGGCGCCGCTTCACCCGACAGACGGGCTGCTGAGTCCGCAGATGGCGCACCGACCGCCCAGCAGGCGGCGAAAGTCCAGGAGGAGGCCCGCGAACCCGAGCGACCGGCGCCTGCTACCGCAGCGCCGTCGGTCGAGACTCGGTCGGGCTCAAGCCTGCCGTCAATCTCCGACGTCAGGGCCTGGGCAACTAGCCGAGGCAAGGCCCCCATGGCATCGGGCGACGAAGGGCGGTCGGCCGGCGGAGGATCCACCGACTTCCCGCTACCTGAAGGTGCGTCGGGCCTGGCCAACCACGACTTGGCCAGGAAATTGTGCCAGGCGCTCCTCCTTGCCGACATCGATGCAATGAAGAACCAGCGTGTGTCTGACATGCTGTCTTCATTTTATCCGATGATGATTCGGGTAAGCTCCCCTTTCCCTTGCTTTTTGATGCAGCCCCCGTAAGTTTGGTTCCGTGACGGTCGATTTTTATTCTGTGCAGCTGGTCTTCAACATATCCGAGCTAGAGGCCAGATACAGAAAGTTCGGCGACATGCGCACGGCCTGGAGAGACAAGGTCGCGGGTCTTGAAGCCGACAAGGTCATCTTGGTCGACCAGCTGCAACAGTCGACCGACCGGGAGGGCCGACTTGAGGGGGAGGTCTCCCGTCTTTCGGAGGAGGTCTCCCGACTCAAGGGAGCTTTGGCGTTGTCGGAGTCGGAACTGCAGTCGGCTAAGGACGACGCGAAGAAGAAGTCCCGGACTATCCGTCGGCTCCGGCACGAGCGAGACGGCGTCGCCAAAGAGCTGGAGGCTGACCGCGAGCAGCTCTGAGTAAGTCTCGAAAACCTCGCCAAGGCCGAAGAAGGCTTATCCATCGCTCAGGCCGACGCGGACATCGCAAAGGCCGAGGCTAAGTCGGCGAAGGAGGCTCTGAGTCGGGCCGTCGAAGACTTCTGGGACTCGAAAGAGTACCGAGAAGAACTTCTGGAGAGCGGCTTCCTCTCGTACCGGGTCGGGTACGAGGATGCTCGGGAAGCCGTTCGAGGCTTGTACCCGAAACTGGATCTCAGCGGCATAGTTCTGCCAGAGTCGGAGGCCCCAACTGCGAAGGAGACGGCCGAACCAGTGTCGGAAGGCCTTTCCACCAGGGCGGAAGCCGAAGAGGACGCAGAGCCGGCTACCGAAGATTAGTCGGCCCCGACTGCGGAAGTCAGAGCGGATCCACCGACCATCTCCCATCGCCGTCCAGTGGAGGAGGTCGACTCCGACGATTAGTCGGTTTTGTTTTTCCTTTTTGCTTTTGCTCTGGCTTGTAATCGGGCTTCGGCCTACCTTTGTAAATCCTATTTTGATCTTTAATGAAATCAAAGTTTTTGGGACTTAAACCTTTTTCTCTGCTTGTTTTTTCTTTATGTGTCGTAGAATGTCTTCGTAAGTCGCTAACTCATATAGGTCGGTTAGGACGTTCGGCAGCTCGTGCCGCCACGAAGGTAGGACAAGTCCCGACTTTGGATCGGCCTTTGATGGTCGAGGTCTTCAGTCGGGCGTCCTTTCCCCAGCCGTGAGTCGGGCGCGTTTGTTGAGTCGGAAGTCGACCGACCGCCGGCTGAAGGCTTGGCAGTCAGGTCTCTTCCGACGCGTTCAGTCGGTTGTCTTCTGGCGCGTTTAGTCGGGGAAACGACGACAAGTCGGACCCCGACCCCCTTGTGTCGGGTATTCATGCTGCGCCTCTTGATATACGGTGGTAAGCCGAATATCGTCCGACCGACCGTAGCCCGGTCGGTAAGTCACGAATGTGACTGAGGTCGCATTGTACGATAGACGGTGGCAAGCCGAATATCCTTCGACCGACCGTAGCTCAGTCGGGAGTCGCGACGGCGGTCGCGCAGGCATTCCGCCTTTCTTTGGTCGGGGCCCGATCGGCATGTTAGCCGATGGTCTGGCCCGAAAGTTCGACCGTAGAAGGAGTGTCAACTCCCATCAATATGGACGTATCGGTCCTCGTGAGAATCCGATGTATCGTCGACCGTCGAAGGAGTGTCAACTCCCGTCTATATGGACGTATCGGTCCTCGTGAGAGTCTGATGTATCGTCGACCGTCGAAGGAGTGTCAACTCCCGTCAATGTAGATATATCGATCCTCGTAAGAGTCCGATGTTTCGTTGACTATGGAGCCGTTGGTTTCGCACGGATACTAAGTCCGAGTTGGCACATCGGGGCTCGACCTTGGCGAGCGCCGATCGTCAGTCGAAGAGATAAACTTCGAGATTTCAAACTGGATTTGTATTCCGACTGGACAAGTACAGAGTTCATTGGTAATACAACTTCAGGTTATCGGCGTTCCACGTTCGGGGAATGGGCTTCCCTTCCAGAGTCTCCAGTCGGTAGGCTCTCGGATCATAGGTTTCTGCTACCGTGTAGGGCCCTTCCCAGTTTGGAGCCAACTTCCCTTGGTCCAGGAGCTTCGAGACCTCTGCCTTTCTCAGGACCAAGTCACCAGGCCTGAAGAGCTTTGGTCTGACTTTGGTATTGTAATACCGAGCTACCTTCTGTCGGTACGAAGCCATGCGAATTTGAGCCTCGTTTCGCAGTTCGGGGAGGAGGTCTAGGTCGGCCCTCCGACAATCGGAGTTGTCCGACTCTTGATACCGCTCGACCCTTGAAGACGGCAGTCCAACCTCGAGTGGGATCATAGCCTCCGTCCCGTAGGCCAAGCTGAAAGGCGACTCCCCGGTCGGAACGCGGGGGGTCGTTCGGTAAGCCCACAAGACGGAGCCTAGCTCGTCGACCCAGAGGCCTTTGGCTTCATTTAGTCGGGTTTTAAGTCCGTGGAGTAAGGTCCGGTTGGTCACCTCGACTTCGCCGTTGGACTGTGGGTGCCCGACTGAAGTCAGTCGGTGCGTGATGTGAAATCTTGCGCAGAAATCTCTGAAGTCTTGGTTGTCGAATTGCCGTCCATTGTCGGTGATGATGGTATGCGGCAATCCGAACCTGAAGATGATGGATTTTTGGATAAAGTCCTCCATCTTCCGCTTGGTAATCTGCACCAGGGGCTCGGCCTCCACCCATTTGGTGAAGTAGTCGATGGCGACAACTATGAACTTTCTTTGACCCGATGCTGGAGGAAAAGGATCGAGAATGTCGACCCCCCACTGAGCGAAGGGCCATGGAGCAACAATAGGAGCAATTTGGCTGGCCGATCGGTGTTGCACGTTGGCGTACTTCTGGCAAGGTTCGCACCTCTGGACCAACTCGGCCGCGTCCTTCCTCATGGTAGGCCAGTAGTAACCCTGTCGCAGGATCTTGTAGGCTAGGGATTTGCCCCCCAAGTGATTCCCGCAAATCCCTTCGTGCACTTCTCGGAGAGCATAGTCGGCGTCGGTCGGTCCCAAGCACCTAAGCAAGGGGAGGGAGAACGACCTCTTATAGAGTCGGCCGTCCATGATCACATATTGGGAGGCCGACCATCGGAGCCGCTTGGCCTCCGCGGGATCCTCGGGGCCGATCCCGTCGGTCAAATACCGAACGATCGGGTCCATCCAGCTTGGTTCGGCCGTTAGTTGTAGCACCTCGTCGATCCGGTCGACACTCGACTGCTCGAGGTTCTCCACGAACGTCCGACCCAAAGAGTCGAAAGCCGAAGTCGCCAGTCTGGAGAGTGCGTCGGCACGGGCGTTCTCCAACCTAGGAATGTGGGAAATTTTAAAATACCTGAGGCGTGCTACGAGGTCCTTCACTTTCTGAAGGTATTTGACCATGGTCGAATCTCGTGCCTCGAATTCGTCCTTGACCTGCCCCACGATCAGCTGAGAATCGGAGAATGCCCGGAGGCTGTCGACGCCCAGCTCCCTCGCCATCCTCAAGCCAGCGAGGAGTGCCTCGTACTCGGCTTGGTTATTGGAGGCCTTGAAGTCGAATTGGAGGGCATACTCGGTGACCACCCCATCCGAATTTGTGAGCAGGAGCCCGGCCCCGCTCCCCTGAGCATTTGAAGCTCCGTCGATATGCAGTACTCAGGTGGAGACCGGATCTGGCTCGGAGACCGCGTCTCGTCCCGGGTCCTTAGCTCCCGACCCTTGGTCGGTTGTCGGGCACTCGGCGATGAAGTCGGCCAAGACCTGAGCCTTCAAGGCAGGCCGCGGTCGGTACTGAATGTCGAACTCGCTAAGCTTCATCGCTCACTTTGCCAGTCGTCCAGATGTATCCGGTCGGTGCAATATCGCCCTCAGGGGCTGGTTGGTGAGAACCACTATGGCATGAGCCTGGAAGTATGGACGGAGTCGTTGTGCGGAGACGGTCAGGGTGAAAATCATCTTTTTCGTCTCCGAATATCTGGCTTCGGCGTCGTGGAGCACCTTGCTGGTATAGTAGATAGGCTGATGGGTTCGGTTCTCATTTTCTCGGACGAGCACCGAACCGACCGCCTCAGAGGATGTGGCCAAGTAGAGATACAAGGTCTCCCCATCCCGCGGCTTTACGAGTAGCGGCGGGGAAGCCAAGTACTTCTTCAAATCTTCAAAGGCACGTTGGCACTCGTCCGACCAAGAAAAATCATTTGCCTGCCGCAAAGTTTTGAAAAATGGGAGGCACCTTTCAGCTGCTCGAGAAATGAACCGGCTGAGAGCGATAATTTTTCCGTTCAGCTGCTGGACTTCCTTCTTGGTGTTCGGATGATGCATGTCGATGATCGCCTTTATTTTTTCGGGGTTGGCCTCGATCCCTCTCTGAGAAATGAGAAATCCGAGGAACTTCCCCGAGGTCACCCCAAAAGCACACTTGGTCGGATTAAGCTTCATTCGATGTCGTCGTAGAGTGCGGAAGGTCTCCTCGAGATCCCAAACATGATCCAGGATCTGCGCGCTTTTCACCAGCATGTCGTCCACGTATACCTCCATATTGCATCCGATCTGGTCTTTAAAGACCTTATTGACAAGTCGCTGGTAGGTGGCGCCGGCGTTCTTCAGCCCGAAGGGCATCACCCGATAACAGTAGAGGCCCTTGGGGGTCACAAAGGCAGTGTGCTCCTCGTCTTCAGGCGCCATCCGGATCTGGTTGTATCCGGCGAAGGCGTCCATGAAGCTGAGCAGTCGAAATCCGGACGTTGCGTCCACCAGCTGGTCGATCTTTGGAAGTGGAAAGCTATCTTTTGGGCAGGCTCGGTTCAGGTCGATATAGTCGATGCAAATCCTCCACTTTCCATTGGCTTTTTTGACCATGACAACATTGACGAGCCAATCGGGATACGTGGATTCTCGGATGAAGCCCGCTTCGAGTAGCTTGTCCACTTCTTCGTCGATGGCCCTCTGTCTCTCTGGAGCGAAGGACCTCTTCTTCTGCCTCACCGGCCTCATCGTCGGGTCGATGTTGAGTCGGTGGGTTATTGTCTCTGGGGGGATGCCCGACATATCCGCTGCCAACCAAGCAAATATGTCGGCATTGGCCGTCAGCAGCTCCGTCAATCGTCGTCGTTCGGGGTCGGGCAGTTGAGATCCGACCCATACCTTCCGGTCAGGATTTTCTGCTATCGGGATCAACACGAGCTGTTCGGCCGGCGAACCCCATTCTTCCTCCTCCCGTTGGTCCAGTTTGTCGATCGTCAGGGAGCCCTTCAACTCGTCGTTTTGAGCGGAGATCTGGAAGCATCGTCGGGCGAGCTGTTGATCCCCGCGCATCTCCCCGACCCCATTTTTGGTCGAAAACCGAACGAGGAGATGGTACGTCGAGACGATTGCCTTGAGGGCGTTTAGTCCTGGTCGTCCAAGTATGACGTTGTAGGCCGAAGGCACTTGGACGACCGCAAAAGTTAAGGTGACCGTGCTTTGTCGCGGTTCGGTGCCGGCCGTCACAGGCAGGGTAATTTCTCCTTCCGTCACGACAGCGTCCCCGGCAAAGCCGATCAAGGGCATAGAGACCCTCTTAAGTCGGTCGGTTGATAGTTGCATCCGGAAGAAGGTCGAGTAAAACAAAATATTTGTCGAACTTCCATTATCAACAAAAATTCTTTTTACATCATAGTTTGCTATTGTTGCCGAAACAACAATAGCATCGTCGTGGGGAGTTTGGATGCCCTGAACGTCCTCCTCTGTGAAAGTGATTACGTCGTCCGGGCGTGGATTTTTTGTCGGCTCCCCTCCCGCAGACGTCCCCGGGCCCAGCCGCTTGGAGATCATATTGATGACCCCGGCCGTCGGTTGATTAGTCGCCGCTTCTTCAGTCGGCTGGGGCCGTCGGTCGGCAACTGGTTGGGTCGGCGGGTTCTTCCGAAATTTACCGAGATACCCCCGACGAATGAAGGCTTCGATCTCATCCTTAAGCTGGATGCATTGCTCAGTGTTGTGGCCGTGGCCTCGGTGAAATCGGCAGTACTTCCGACGGTCGAGGCCTTTTGCCTTCAGAGGCGGAGGCCGTTGCAGGTATTCTTTCCCCTCGATCTCCATTAGAATCTGCGCGCGAGGAGCGGAGAGAGGAGTGTAGGAATCATACCTGGAGCGTGTCGGCCTTGGGGCCTGTCGTCGGGGCGACTTCTGGCTCTGTCGCGGTGGCGAGACCCGACTATCGGTCGGGGGCCTGCTGGGTCCGGCGGGTTCCCGACCCTTCCTCCGCTTCTCCTTCGGGCCTTTGGGTTCGACCAAGCATCGGTCGGAAGCTCCTTCATCCGTGCGCATGTACTTGTATGCGCGCTCCAGCAGCTCGGCGTACGTCCGGGGGAGGGTCTTGTCCAGAGAGTAGGTAAATCGGGACGCCCTCAGCCCTCATTTCATGGCTGAGATAGCCATGTCTTCGTTGAGGTCCCGGACCTCAAGCGTGGCCGTGTTGAATCGCGCCACGAAGTGTCGGAGCGTCTCATTCTCCCTCTGTTTGAGGGAGAAGAGGCTGTCCGACGTTCGCGGCGGCTTCCGGCTGGTGCTGAAGTGAGCCACGAAAGAGTGCTCGAGCTGCCCGAAGGAGTGGATACTTCCCGATCGAAGACCGGAGTACCAGGCCCTGGCAGCCTTGCGGAGTGTGGCAGGGAAGCCGATGCAAAAGAGAGCGTCGGTTGCCCCTTGGATCGTCATGAGAGCTTTGTAGCTCTCAAGGTGGTCGATTGGGTCGGTGGAGCCGTCGTATGGCTCCACGTGCGGCATCTTGAACCGACTGGGGATCAGTTCGTCGAGAACTAATCGGGAGAGAGGTTGGGCGGTCTGGAAGTCGACGTCGTTCGAAGACTTCTGGCCGTCCACCTGCAACTGCGCAAGCCGACGGTCGATTTTCTCGAACCTGCGCTCATAGTCGTCCGTCCGTCGGTGCTGAGAGACCCCAGGGGTGGAGTCTCCGGAAGATTCCGAGAGGGAGGCGGACGGTGTTCGCGGTCGCTTCTCCTTCCTCGCCCGTTCCAGCAGGGAAGGAGAGAGCTGCTGGGACTGTCGGTCATCGCGCCATGGCCGTCCCTCCTCCTCTCCGTGGGAGCGCTGTTGCGGGCGCTCCGCGGAGGCGATGGGGATCGGCGCGGGCGTCGGCGGCTGCTCCTGGAGGGCATCGGATGGGCCGCCGGTTGTTGCTGGAGGCTCTTGACCGCGTCTGTTAGTACGGTCATTTGCCGTACGATGGCGGCGATCTGTGTCTCCGTGGTCACCGCGGGGTGTGGAGAGCTGGGCTCCGCCGCTGAGGGTGGCGGGGAGGCCTCTTCCCGGCGGGAAGAGCGTCTCGCCGACCCAGTGACCCTCGATCGTTGGGCTCTTGTCTTCGTCATCAGTATCTTCTGCTTGAGAAGGCTTGGTGCCGTGTCTGCCTTTTCCCCCTTCCTGGTGCGCCAATATGTTGCGGCCAATCCCCTCGTCGCCTGATCGTCGGGAAACGAGCGCCTGCAAAAAGGAAAGTCCACACTGATCGGAGGCGGCTTCGACGGGGGACCCTCCGACGGTCAAGTCAGAGAGGTGGTTGGGCAACAGTGAAATGAAAACAGAGAGCTCAATCGAGAGAGAGAGAGAGAGAGAGGAGCAAGCCTGTCGTTTCGAAGTCGAAAAGTGGCCCCTTAGCACTGTTGCCTTCCCCGATATATATAGTGGAGCGTGGTATGGCGCCGTCATTAATGGCGCAGACAATTGAGGAATTATCAACTCACTGTAGACTGTCAGAGTCGCCGTAAAAGTGTCATATCGCCGTGGGGCTGTCAAATCACTAGGGTTGACAATGCCCTAGGCGGGACAATGCCCCAAGGCGGGACAACGCCCCTAGGTGGCAGTGCCGCATGTTGCTGTCAGTACTGACAAGCTCTGGCGGCTGTACAGCGATCGGAGGAGTCGACCGACCCTAGGTCGGTGGCCAGCTGTGTGGCATCGGGTGGAGATTCGGGCCCCTTTGTTGGTCAGCGAGTCTTACGTGAGTCGGCCATCAGACTTCCAGGTTCAGTCGGTTGAGAAAAGTATGCCCGACCGATACATCCTCAGTCGGTTAAGGGCCGTGAGTTGGCCGGCGATGGCGCCCGTCGGTTGGTCGCTCCGACTGTTGGTCGGCCGGTCGGTCGGCGGGTATTCCCCAACAGGAGGAAAACTTCCTAAAATTTATTGCTGAGAACTTCCAAATTTATACCTTTTGTCATCTTTGATATCTACATGGGATGGTCAATGGAATTGAAAGCAATTTAATAAAATTTGGATCGGGTGGAGAACTGCTTTGGGGCATGTTGTTTGGCTTTTACAAGACCATGCATGGTGCACCTGGGTGCATAAGATCGATTTTAGGAAGATGAGTTTTGAGATGGATATTTGTGAAAGCATGAACTATGAAGGATTTGGTTATTATGAATCACATAGAAGTATTGTAGCTCTCGGTTGATAATTTCAGAATGTGTAGTTCTCGGCTGAAGATTGGAGGATTTCAATTCATAGAGCACACTTGTAGTCAGAGCAAAACAAAAATTCAAATTTGAAGTTTTGAGGAGCTACCCAAGTAAGACGTCTTCTTAATCAAATACACATGCCTATAAACAGAAAAAAGAAGAAGAAGAAAATAGGTTTTCGAGAATGGAGACATAATTGTCTATTCATCAAGTTGTCCAAAAATCAAAATTCTATATTTGCCACAACTACTAATATGGGCCAATTTGATGTGTAAGCAAAATATCTATAAAATATATTAATTTCTGTTTATGGATATTTTAGGTTCCAATGGTTTAGATTTTCATTTTGTAACTACAGGCACTGAATTGACAGTCTTAATAAAACTTAGACCATGGATGCTTGTTTAGCAAAGAAATTAATGGCTCAGCAAAGAAAGATTGGCAATATCTTATCCCTTATATGGCTTCTTATTACAACTATGTTTTTGCTCTTTCTATGATGTTAGGTCCTGTAGCTGAGGACATGTTCCATTGGCAAGCGACTATCATGGGACCTGCTGACAGTCCCTTTGCAGGTGGTGTGTTTCTTGTGACAATTCATTTCCCACTAGATTACCCTTTCAAGCCGCCCAAGGTAACTGTTTTTCATGTCTCGGGCAATTCTCATCAGTTCATATGCATATCTTCATTGTAGTAAATCATTTTTACGGAATACTTAACTTTAAAAAAATTATTTTTAAAGAATCAACAATATTTGTCCTTTTCCACGTTACTCTGACCAAATAACTAATGAAGCTTGTATCCACTTTCACATTTTACCCATCATTGCTAGAAAATGTGTAATAGATGGCTGTTGGGATGATGCTTACAAACTGATTTCTTCAGGCTTCCTATTGATCACTGGAAAACTGAATCAGGGTTACAAAATAAAAATCTTTATCTGGGTTTAAAAGGGAAAATTGTATTGTTCAGACTGGATTGCTGGAGTGTGTGATGCTGATAATCAGTTGATAACATTCTGATTAGCTACCGAAAGGTTCTATTCATCCATGAGGACATATACCTTGTTAAACTTTAAGTGCACTTTTCATTCAAACAAAAGGTGACTTATGATGCATGGTTATTTTTTAGTAGGTTAGTTCATATGTGGTGGGAAGCATACTGGCTGTTGTCTGGTAAATGACTCCTTTGGAGAACTTCTTTCCCTGAAGCTAATTTTTGTGGGGATTAAAGTGGTTGGCATTTATCTTGTCAGGCTAATGGTTCTACCATTGACTCTGTGTTCTCTGAGCAAAACTATGGAAGTATTTTACTGTTCTTTAAGGTTAGTGAGTCTGCTATTGTTGATGCATTCAGCATCAGCTATTTGCTTCCCACGCCTCATGGAAGAGTACATGTGAGTTGGCGCCTATTAGGGGAAGGTGCACCCTCTTCACACATTGTTTTTTTCTTTTTTTTTTTTCAAGTATTTGCAAATACTTGGGGTGTCTAAATAAAGCTGATTGCCCAAGGCCAATATTGTTACAATGATATACTGGTTAAAACACCAGGACTTGGGGAACATTCATTTTTACAATTATTTTGTATGGTGCGCCCAAATTTATTATTTGCAGTATCATCTGATTATGTGGAAAAGGTGTAATTTTTGACGAGCCTGTACATCCTATTCTTCTAATTGTGGAGGATATTTTACCCATAATTTTTGGGATTGAGGGTTATCTGCAACCTCCTATGAACCCTCTAACTTTTTTTACTGTAACTTTCACTACCTGGCTACTCTCCTACCATGTGAGGATTGCAATAAAATGTATCAAAGCAGAAGTGAGCTTATATTTTTCACGAGGCAGATGCAGGCCTGACATGTTTATCATAAATTTTTCAAGCAATAATGTAAGCCAAGTTTGGTTTATGTTGATTGTTTTTTTTCATTTTTAATATCTCTTTGCAATTTTTTGCCAGACAGTCACACCAGTCCTTACATGTTGTGTTGCGAATTTCTAAGCAATGTTCCAAACTGAGGACCTGTTTGCTATTGGTTTTGTTTCTTGTTTTTGTTTTTCAAAAGCCCAAGAAGAAAAATGAACTAGACTGAACATGTCTGATGAAAACCTTTCTGTTTTTAATCTTTTCGTAGAACTTTAGAGCTTTTGGAAGCAACCATTTATTGCTCTCAAAAAAGAGCAAAAAAAAAGAGCAAGGGATAGTAGAAGTTCTGTGCAAATGCTATGTTCAACATCAATCTCTACTTGATATTTTACTAATTCGTAGAGAGAAAAAAAATGCAAGAGCTACAACAATGCCAAACAAGCCCTGACTTTGTTTTATATTGATGTTCCATTTTTTCTCTCTTGGCATGCATGTCTTGGATGAGTTAGTGCAGAACACTAAATTTCATCTTCAGGTTTCTTTCCGTACCAAGGTCTTTCATCCAAATATCAACAGCAATGGTAGCATTTGCCTTGACATTCTCAAGGAGCAGTGGAGCCCAGCTCTCACTATATCAAAGGTAATTTCTAATATTCCAGCTAGTCTTCCTGTTTCCAGAAAAGGTTGAAACCTAGTTTGGTATTTCTTTTTCTTTTTCTTTTTGCAGGTAATTAGTTCTGTTTTTCTGTTTAATTATATGTTCAGAAGCACCTTCGTTCTCTTAATTATTGGATGCATCAATGTTTAGTTACAAAAATTGATTTGCCCTTAAGCAAGCATGGGTTTGAATGCCCATAAGTGATGCAAGTATATCCAGTCATTGTGTTCGCTGGGCCCAACAGCAATTGTAGTTCAGAAATGCACTTGAAGATGGCTGGACCAGGTTGAATTGGCTGCAGCAGCTGCCATGTTGGAATTATGGTTCTGCTATTGTTTTTCTATTTTTAGGGCATTGATAATTTTATACTCTCTATGTTCTTGCTTTTAACCTATGTATTTTCTTAAATTTGCAGGTATTGTTGTCCATTTGTTCACTTCTGACGGATCCCAACCCAGATGACCCGCTCGTTCCTGAGATTGCTCATATGTACAAGACCGATAGAGCCAAGTATGAGTCCACCGCCCGCTCCTGGACCCAGAAGTATGCCATGGGTTAAAAGCCTTTCTCTAGCTTGTATATGAATACCGTATTCTATCTTTCCTGGACTAAATAAGGATGCAGTCCTTGTTAGTCGACTAATGACCCTCTTTGCTTCAAATCTCGGTTATGGTTTTCATTTGCAGTGTTCTATTACTGTAGTCGTGTGGTTGTCCGAGGGATCTTTGGTTCTCTTGTGATTAATATAGCGTTACCATTTTCGTGCCGCTGTGATATTAATATTGAAATTCGGCTGCATGACATGATTCTTGGCTCCTGTGAAAGAGCAAACATGAAATCTAATGACATGATTCTTGGCTCCTGTGAAAGAGCAAACATGAAATCTGATCATAAGCTATTCTTGATGTAAAGCCTTATTTGTACCTCACTTTTTTTATTCCTCTTTGTAGTGGATAAAAGCAACATTAGTTGGGCGTCATTCCAATAGCCATAGTTATTCCAATTAATTGTACCTTTCTTAGCACCAATTATGTGGGACTTGATCGTAGACCAGTTCTTGTTTGGTTAGCTCTCACCGAAAAATAAGAACACTTTCAACTCATTAGTTATACCCATCGTTCCCCAACGTCTAATGGAAAAATTAACCCAAAGACGCATACAAATATTAAAAGACTTGACTAATGGGCCTTCGAGCGAATGGTATCACCGGAAATGTTTTTGCATTTCCTTGATTTGCCGACGGAGGAAAGAAAGGGAAGGACGGAAGAAAGACATAAATGACGGCAAGGCCAGCATAAAGCAGCCTCTGTAAAGGGCCGCCAAAAGAGACGCCACCGCCGGCTTCATAACTTCAACTAGAATGCAGTTAAAAAACACGGGTTGCTGGTGAGAATTTCCCTGTATATTTTTTATATAATAAACAATATAAAAAAATAAAAGAAAAAAAAATCCTCAAATTTCCCTGTATTTTTGCCATCCATACATCTTGATAAGAATCAGAGATCAGAAATCATGAGGATAAGCAGTTCTACCACGTACACAAGACTTTGACCAATCACAAGATTATTGTTGCCGTCAAGTCAGCGGATAACATGCATCATCAACTCAATGCAGAGGCCAATGGCAACATGTACGATGGCCGCTTGAAATCTTTCTTTTTTGTGTAAGCACGCTTGAAATCTTGCTTAGCGTTAAAAACAAATACCAACTGCAGCAATCATGTCATCAATATCATACAAACTTGAAGATAAATTGTACCCCTCATTCCTCTTCATCAAAAGAAAGAAAGAAAGAAAAGACTTGACAAGTTCTAACCTAGTACCGTCATCACATATCACATTGCCATTGGGCACACAATTTATATGCAGCAATAGCACTAAATAACCCTTTCCAAGTGAACAAGATAAATAACAAATCATGGAGTAGGTAGTAAATCCGCATTAACTGTTTGAGAAAAAAAAAAAAAAAAAAACCATTTGCAAGGTTCCCGAATGCAACTACAGCATCATTTAAAATCCTACAAGAACCACAAGCAGCTCCTTTCTCGAATTCCTAAGCAACGGCCAGTCAGCTGGCATAAATTCTTCACCATCTCAGAATTTAATAAAACCAAATTAATAGACATTACCAATGAAATTGCTATATTTGTAAGCCAGCAAAACCTGGTTGAAGGTTCGATAACATGAGTGATAAATCAAAATAGAAAAAAGTTGCCATGCTGCCTACATAAAGCTTAAAAGCATTAAAAAAAAAAAGAAGTCTCGGATAACATCATGATTTTAAAAAATAATAAAAATAGAAAAAAAAAGAAACAGGGAACATATAAATGCTGTGGGTCATTAAGATCCTCAATGAAATAAGCATTCACCGCACCCGGTCATCACTATACGCACCTCAAACATATATGGAATTCTGAGCATGATATAGATCAAAAATTCATCAAGAAGCATCGCAATTCAATGCAAGAAACCATTGCAGCTTGAAGCAATCCTCAGTCAATCTTCACCGATGAGAAGAGGTAGTGAACGAAGTAGAACGACATCAGGAAGCCAATTGTGCCGGTGGATAGCATGATTGCAAGAGCCATGATAAGCGAATAACCCATGTAGAGCATAGCTGACATGGCCCCACTCAAGCTCTTAAGATCAAACACCAAGTAGTTGATGGAGTATAGGAGCACATAAAGAGAGACCGAACCAGAAGCAAAAAATGCTTTCCACCACCACCTCCAGTCTTCCACACACAGATGCATGTAAGTCAGAACCACAGACACTTCGGCACAGACAATGACAAGCAAGAGAAGAACGATGAGTAGAAATCCAAACACATAATAGAACCTTCCAAGCCAGATACTGGAGAGGATAAAGAATAACTCAATGAAGAGGGTCCCAAAAGGAAGGGTCCCAGCACCAAGGACAAGTAACCATGAAGGGTACTTCCTCGCTGGAATTTCCCTTGGAATTTGGTTGGTCCTAACTGGGAACTGAATGGGGTCAGCCCGGGTACCTAAGAAACCACCCAAAAGAATGAGGGGCACCGAGATGCAAAACCACAGAGACAGAAGAGTGAAGTACAATGAGATTGGGAGAGCCCCTGTGCTATTGTTCCACCAAAGCAAGAAGTTTAAGAAGGTGAGAATTACAAACACCACGCCAGGGAAGAAGCAAGCAATAGACCAAGCTACCGACCTCCACCCTTCAGACCCGCCTTTGATGGTACTCCATAACCGGACGCCAGTATACCCAGCAAAAATACCAAGGAAGAGATAAAGGAGGACCATCCCAGTCAAGAGCATACCCCGTGACGCAGGAGACATGAACCCGAGGGCAGCAAACACAATTGTCACAACTGCCATACATGTAATCTGAACACCATCTCCAACCATGACACAAAGCAGTTTAGAGCATGTTGGCTCTCTAAACACATCGCCCACAACAAGTTTCCAGCCTGAGAGCTCCTCATTCATCTGAGCCTGGGCCTCTTTATCCAACTCCTCATACCTTGTCAAGTCCCTTCGAACAGTTCTTAAGAAAATAACAAACACTATTCCAGCCAAAAAGAAGATGACCATAAGGGAGTTCATGATCGAGAACCAGTGGACCTTGGCACCATCCATCTTCAAATAGGCATCCCACCGCGAGGGCCATCTAATGTCGCTCTTCACAAACTCTACATCATAGGTGAATGTGATCCTCTCCTGCTCCTTGATCATCTGACACTTGTCAAGCTCCAAGGGGCAATTCACAGGCTCGATGCGGTCATATATGTTATGCTTTGACATGGTTTCTGCGTCGTGCTTGACACTGCACGGGATTACTTCAAATCCAACTATCTCATACCCAGACATCTTCTTCTTATCAGTCTCTGAGGGCATCCCCATCGCCTCTTCCCCTGTGCCAATGATTTCGACACCACTCCCTTCATACTTATGGACCAAGACCTTAAACTTGAGGTGATTGATGATATAGTCATCATTGCTTGCAATGGGTGTGTATCCAACTGGAAAACCAGTCCACTGGATGGTGACACCATTTTGTTGAGTGAACCTCATTACAGGCAGGTTGTCAAGAATCATGTTCACCTGATAGAGATCTCGAGTTCTTTGCTTCAGGAGCTTCACCTCGTGCTCATTTAACGGCTTCGTTGTGCAAAGATAAAGCGATTCATTGACGTTCATATGGAATGTGTATGGAGAGTTGTCGATCTGATCCCCCATGAGCAGCTCTCCCAGATTCTCTGCGCTCTTCTTGATCCCACCCTTGGGTTGGCAATAAGGAAGACTATAGTAGCTAAATGGCAGCTCCGTCTCGATAGACGTGAGTGAATTTACTTTGACTGAGATGGGTTCATCTTGAGAGTAGGTGTGCATATAACTCCCGGGGAGATAGAAGCCATTGGAAGGACATGTAATCAGAAGAAAAAATAAAGGAAGTAAAGAAAAGCACCTTTTTGAGATCATCAACGGTGCCATGGAGACCACAGGTCTTAAACCTATTCCAATAACCTGGAAAGCAACCAAGAACCCTAAATCAGGCCCATCCAAAACAAACGTGCCGCTTTTTTTTTTTTTTTTTTTTTTTTAAATCCAAGTAGCAGATCTACGGATCGAGTAGCTAGTATTAACGAACTAGACGCATCAAAAAGTATAAACTTTGGATTCAAAATACTATAAATCTATCGAGATGCAATAGTAAAACCCAAATCAAAACTGAAAATGAAGTCATTACATATCCAAATAAAGAAAATAAACCAAATCAAAGCACAGAGCGTGGATCGAGCACTGGAAACTCGACAAAGGAAACAAGAGATCTGAAACCACAACTACAAGATCTTGACAGGAAAAAACCTAAATTCTTGCAATCTCGATGAAAAAACCCTAAATCCCACGGAAATGAAACAGATCTAGAGGCAGGAGATCTACCTTTTTCGTGCGATTTGACCTGGGTCCCCTCGGATTTGGCGAACAAACGAGCGGAAAAGAGGATATGGGATCTCTCTGGGTTTTGAGAGGAGGATGGGACGAAGAATGAGAAGAGAAACAGAAGGTCGACAGAATCGCGTCGGAGTACCGCATCGCTTATTACTGTAACGATTTTGATTTGGTTAATGTCTGGCGCCATCTCGACCGTCTATCTGGTGGGTTCTTGATCGAGTCGTGGGACCACCATGGAGTCAGGTAGAGCCTCACTCCGCGCGCTCGGTTAACGTAGAGTAAACCTTAATCAGAGGAGAAGGTTGGAGTTGTGTAGATCTGCATCAATTAATTAATGTACCAAAATTCTAATGTCATTTGAAGTTTTTATCCCGCTAATTCTTCACCAGTCAACTCAAGTCCGAAAAAATCTTGTCAAAATAGTCAGAAAAAATATTTTATAAAAAAAAAAGTCCAAAAAAATAAAATAAAAACCTTGTAAAATATTGATTAAAAAATAAAATGGAAGAAAAAGTCCTAATAGCAGCAATGAATCAGCTTTCAGTTGTATAATTTAATTTTTTTTAACATTTATAATTTATAATTTTTAATTGAAATTTATATTTTTTTAAACATCAACCGTGAATCTTCTGCCCTGAACCCTTTGTTGAGCATGGAACTTTTAGTGTTTTTTCTTTTATTTGGATAAATAAATTTTTAATTGTTTACTCTTAACTTTATTACGATAAATAAGACCCATGATACTGTAGATTTATGAACTTCTTGGTAATATTTTATAATAGCTGAATTATGCAATTTTTTTTTTGAAGTATAATATTGCTTTAATCTTATTTTTTAAGAGCATAAAATTTATTCAAAAATCTATATTTTTATAGATAAGTGTTATTCGGATAATATTTTGATAGAAAAATAATTTATTCATATTTTTTTCACATTGGGAAGTGCTATGCATATTCTTTTGCATTATAATTTTTCAGATAAATTACTAAAATCAATCCATCTTTTCTATAATATCATTTATATGTTAAAGCTCAATTTACATATCATGTACCATCCTTCCTGATTGAAGCCCAACATCCTTAGGCTTTTAGCTGGTATAAGATTGCAAAAGTTAGATGATACAACAGTATTGTTGGGTATAAAATAACTCCAGCTAAAGTTCGTAAGAGGCCAACCCTCCCAGGACTCTTCCGGATTCCGACCTTGTGCGGCGTCTTTCTGAACTCCTCCGGCCATCCGAGCTTCCACAGTACCATCCGGACTCCTCCAGCAGTCGACCTTCTACAGTGTCCTCCAGATTTCTCCAACGGACGAACTCCTATCGTACCCTCTGGACTTCTCCGATAATGAGCTCCTTCAGTCGTCCATCGGACTGCTCTAAATGCTCTCTAGGCTTCACTATCAGTCGATTTTCTACAGTGATCGACTACTCTCCGAATCTCTTCCAGACTTCCTCCTGTCACGATCGACTTTACTCCGAGCTTCTTCCGGACTTCGTCAATATCCAAACTTCTCCAGCAGCAGGACTTCTACAATAACCAGACTCCATCCAAGTTCCTATAGTGGTCGACCACCTTTCGAATTTCATCCGAGCTTCTACAATAAGCGAATTCCGTCCGAACTTTCATTGCAAGCGGACTTCAGCCGAGCTTCTACAATAAGCGATCTCCATCCGGGCTTCCACGGCAATCGGTCTCCATCCAAGCTTCTACAGTAAGCGGCCTCCTTTCGGACTCCTACAAGAACCGGACTCCGTCCAAACTTCTACAACAGAATTGGATTCCAGACGAACTTCTACAACGGACGGGTTCCAGCAGCCGGATTTCTACAGTGACCGGCTGTCTCCGATGTCTTCCGTATCTCTCCAGCCATCAACCTTCAATAGCGCCAACCGGACTTCAATAGTGCCAACCAGACTCCTCCAGCGGACGAACTTCCACAATGCCTTCCGGACTCTTCTATTGGTCAACCTCCTATAATGCCTTTCGAATTTCGCTATCGGTTGACCTTCTGCCAGATTCCTCATGCAATCGAGCCTCTCCAGCGGACAGTCTTCAGACGAGCTTCTACATCAGATAAATTTCAGACGGATTTCTTTAGCAATCGGACTCCAGCCGGATTACTCTAACCGAAAGTTTCTATCCATACTTCTACAACAGATGACTTCTGCCTGCAGCATCAACGCCTAAGGCACCCAACAACAGTTAACCCGTCAGTAACCTCGAAAATATTCGGGCTTCTTTTAGATTGCCGAGACAGAAAGCTATTCCGCTCCACCAGACGTTCCAGTCGAGCTTCAGCCGTCCGGTCCGAACTCTCCGGCAAGTCGCGACAATGGACACCACTTTACTCTCTGTAACAAACATCACGTGACCCCACCACTCTCCAGCAAGTCGCGACAACGGACACCACTATTCTCCATAACAAACTTCACGTGGCCCCGAACGGCCCACTATCGGGCAGTTACGGACATCGCTGTCAATCGGTTACGCTCTCCCGTCTATAAAAGAGACCCCCCAGATACGTTCTCCTCTAAGCTCTAAGCACTATCTCTAAACTCTGCTAAAATCTCATTCGAGTGCTCCATTTCTGTTGAAGCAGAGTACTGACTTGAGCGTCGGAGGGTCTTGCCGGAGTATCCCCAACTCCGGTTTAGACTTTCCTTGCAGGTCCCGACGGCGGCTGTGATCCCCTCGACTCCAGTTTCTCCGACATCAGTGAAATTCTGCACCAACATAATTGACGCTA
Organism: Elaeis guineensis; assembly: GCF_000442705.2. NCBI lineage: Eukaryota > Viridiplantae > Streptophyta > Magnoliopsida > Arecales > Arecaceae > Elaeis > Elaeis guineensis. The sequence continues at coordinate 164,374,564 of NC_025993.2, read as the reverse complement.
GAAGAAGGGCTGTGTCTTCGCAGGACCCTTATTCTTAAAGGAGTACTCAACGGAACTGTCTCCGGTCATCTTCTTTGATATCTTCTTCTTCTTCTCCGGTCAGATCCCAACCTGATGCCTCTCCGAAAGGCATCCACCAGGCGATCTACGGTCTCCATGGCTAGATCTCAGCAAGATCCGCTAGCTCCGACCTCGTCTCCAGTTTTTCAGGCTCCTCTTCCTCCGGCAACGGCAGTCGGCATGGAGCAGTTCGATCTGTTGGTTCAGCAGGTCAGGGGCCTCACCGAAATGGTGCAGGCTTGCAGCAGCTGCAGCAGCAGCCGCATGCATCTGTGCGGCTGGAAAGAGTATCGCTGGAGTTCCAAAATCTGACGATCGGGCGGCCCACTTGGGCCAGTCATCCTGTATCCCCCAAAAAGGAGAAGTAGAAAGTGGAGAGCCCTCTGTCTGATCACGATTCTACCTCCGGAGGGTCCCTACTTTCGTTCTGCCAGAAGACCCACGAGATTCGTGATCGAGAAGATCTCCTGGATCAAAGGTTCTGAGAGATGAACCGGCGGATCGAAGAGCTCCGCCATGCTCTTCCTGCTTACAGTGAGGATATCTGTATTGACCCTCCTTTTTCTCAAATGATTATACAGAAATCGATTCCGTCGAACTTCAAGCTCCCCCAATTTGAGAGCTATGGTGGGACCACAGATCCGGTTGACCACCTAGAGACCTTTCGGACAATGATGCTGCTCCATGGCGTGCCAGACGCCATCCTGTGTCGAGCTTTTCCATCTACCTTGAAGGGAGCAGCAAAAAATTAGTACTCGACATTGAAGTCGGGTACTATCTTCTCCTTTGATCAAATGAGCCACCAGTTTGCGGCTCATTTCATCAGCAGTCGATATCTCCGGAGAGGTTCGGAGTCCCTCATCAACATCAAGCAAAAGGAGGGAAAATCCATCCGAACTTATGTCAGCCATTTTAATGCCGCCGCATTGGAGGTTCGGAACTTAGACCAATCAGTCGCAATAGCTGCCCTGAAGAGCGGTCTTCAAAAGAATGATCTTCTGTTTTCTCTGAAAAAGAAGTATCCCAGGGACTTCGCTGATTTGCTGGCTCGGGCCGAAAGATATACCCGAATAGAGGAAGCCTTCAAGCTGAAGGATGAGGAGGTCGTGAAGGAGCGGTAGGCGGGTGACTCCAGCAAGTTCGCAGCTGAAAAAGGGCCGAGTGAAGCTCGGTCATGTTCTCGAACTCCCTCCGGACACAAGCGTGTCCGAACTCCCCCCCGAGCTTGTAAGCAGAGAAGCTCGAATCGTAGAGTTCGACGGAGCTCTCCCCTAGAAAGATTTCACAGCTACGCCCCTTTTAATGCTCCAAAAACTCAAGTGCTGATGGAGATGAGGGAGCAGTTGCCAAGGTCAGAAAGAATGCGCACACACCCTGGGAAGCGCAACCCTAACAGGTTCTGCCTCTATCATCGTGACCACGGCCACGATACGGAAGAGTATATTTAGCTCCGAGATGAGATCGAGGAGCTCATCAGACGAGGTCGGCTCAACAGATTCATCCGACACCTGTCTGAAGGTAGGGAAGATCGATCGAGAGCCCTACCACAATCAGAGCCGCCAAGGAGGAAAGAACAGTATGAAGATCGGCCTCCAATCTGAATCATCAACACCATCTCTGGAGGATCCCGACGGGGAGTAGCTAGTGGATCGATCGGACCGTCCAAGTGGTAGAGGACTGAGGAATATATAACCTTTACTGAAGAAGATGCTCAGGGGATTCAATTCTCCCATAATGATGCGGTCGTAGTTTCTTTAAATATTGCTGACTATGATGTACGTCACATTCTTGTTGATAATGGAAGCTCAATCGATATTTTATTTTCCGATGCATTCTCAAAAATATCTATTTTGGATGATCGATTAGGACCGATAAGCTCCCCATTGGTAGGGTTCACTGGCGATGCTGTGCCAGTGAAAAGAGTAATAACTTTGACCGTAGTTGCAGGTCGGTACCCGAAGCAATCTAGAGCGTAAGTGAGTTTCCTGTTAGTAAGGGCGCCGTCTGCCTACAATGCATACTCGCCGACCTGGCCTCAATGCCCTCCGAGCTGTGGTATTGACCTACCATTTGAAATTGAAATTTCCTACAAGCCAAGGGGTCGGAGAGGTCAGAGGAGATTAAGTCTTGGCAAGACACTGCTATAACATAGCCTTACAAAGAAATGGTCAGTCTGACCTCTATCTGGTTGATGGATTAGACACCCGCGATAACCTTGCTGAAGAACGGGGTGAGCCAATTGAAGATCTTGTCTCAATTCCTTTGAACGATGGGAATGAAGAGCACGTGGTGAAGATCGGCTCCAACTTGGGAGAAGAGGTACGAATATAGCTCATCAATTTTCTACAAAAGAATATGGATATTTTTGCTTGGGTTCCGACGGACATGTCGGAGATTGATGCGAAAGTCATGGAACACCGTCTAACTGTTAATCCCAAACATCGATCGATGAAGGAAAAAATCCGAGGTCATGCACCGAAAAGGCAGAAGGCAATAGCTGAGGAAGTTGATAAACTCTGAAAAGCCAGATTCATCAGAGAAGTCAACTATCCGAACTGGATCTCCAATGTGGTTCTCGTCAAGAAGACGAACGACAAGTGGAGGATGTGTATAGACTTCAAAAAGCTAAACAAAGCCTGTCCGAAAGATAGTTACCCTCTGCCCAGAATTGATCAATTAGTAGATGCAACCTCGGGCCACGAGCTTCTTACTTTCATGGATGCATTCTCCGGCTACAATTAAATCAGGATGGCACCAGAAGATGAAGAAAAGACTACTTTTATCACTGACCGTGGTCTTTACTGTTACAGGGTCATGCCTTTTGGCCTCAAAAATACAGAGGCAACCTATCAACGACTGGTGAACAAGATCTTCAAAGAGCAGATCGGCTGCAATATAGAGATCTACGTGGACGACATGCTTGTAAAAAGTAGGTTCTCAATGAACCACGTCGCCGATCTTGAGGAGACCTTCAGCGCCCTCCGAAAATATGAGATGAAGCTGAACCCAACCAAGTGCGCTTTTGGAGTAACCTCAAAAAAATTCTTGAGCTTTATGGTATTGAGATGCGGGATCGAAGCAAATCCGAAAAAGATTTGTGCCATCTAAGAAATGACCGCCCCGAAGTCAATAATGGAAGTTCAGCGCCTTACTGAGAGAGTAGCAGCTCTGAATCGCTTCGTCTCAAGGTCGGTCAAACGGAGCCTACCTTTTTTTCAGACCCTCAAGCAGTCGAAGAACTTCTGTTGGACCACTGAATATCAGCTAGCATTCGAAGAATTGAAGAACTATCTCGACTCACCTCTGTTATTGGCAAAGCCCGAACCTGGAAATGAGTTGTTCCTGTACCTGACGGTCTCTCCTGTGGTTCTCGCAGCAGTTCTGGTTAAGGAAGAAGCAAAAATTCAACGACTGATCTACTACATAAGTCGAGTATTAAGAGATGCTGAAATTAGGTACACTAAGTTAGAGAAACTAACTTACGCCTTATTGATTGCAGTTCGAAGGCTCCGACCTTACTTTTAAGGGCACACCATAACACTGCTCACTGACCAGCCGATCACAGTAATTCTGCATCGAGCGGATGCTTCCGGAAGGATAGCAAAATGGGCGATCGAGCTCACAGAATTTGACATCAACTATCGACCTCGACCGACGATAAAAGCCCAGATATTAGCAGACTTCATAGTGGAATGCACCATCTCAGAAGAAATCGAACTTGAACGAGATGAAGCTGACAACCCAGGGCTCCAGCCGAACTTCCCTGAGGAAAGAACAATCTCCCTGATGGTTTTTGGGCCTTCTACATGGACAGTTCCTCCAACATGTCAGGCGCAGGCGCGGACCTGATCTTGATCAATCCGAAAGGAATTATCATGGAGTACGTGCTGCGCTTTGAATTTTTTGTGATAAATAACGGAGCAAAATATGAAGCTCTGATTACAGGACTGAAGATCATCAAAGAATTAGAAGTAGATCGGCTCCAAGTCTACAGTGACTCCCAATTGGTGGTGGGACAAGTCAGCGAAAACTATGAAGCTCGAGAGGACAGTATGGCTAAGTATCTCGAAAAGGTAAAAGAGATTATCCCTGCCTTTGGCAGCTTTGACATCAAGCAGATTCCAAGAGCAGAAAATACCAGGGTCGATCTTCTCTCCAAGTTGACTACACTGGCTTCGGCTGAACTACCCAAGAAAGTCCTCTTTGAAGTTCTAAAATGTCCAAGTACGGAAGAACCATAGCTTGTAATGGAGATCAGCCATGAACTCAGCTGGATTGACCCACTGGTTGCATACTTCAAAGATGGGGTTCTTGTTGGGAAATGTGTCCCAAAAAGTCAATCATCAAGCTGTTGACGGTTGAGCAACCAAGTATTGTAATTGATTTGTTAATAAATAAAATATATTTGGTATTTTCATCATAAGCTTTCATCTTGTAATGAACTCCGTTGTTATGATGAAATCCTTAGGACTATTTAGATTCGATAAAGAGAGGATTTATCGATTAGTCCTTAAAACAGTTCACGACCAAATGATAGGCTGTTAATAAGGATGACAGCTTCTATCGAGCATAGGTCGCTGTAGGCCATATGGGTTGGTTGTCCTCTTAACCAAAGAGTGTGGAGATACTGGTATGGCATACAGGTGAGATGTACTGGTACATCATTATTGAACGTGACCAACTCCAGAGTATTCTGCTGTCGAGAATATCTCTGATGGGATATAGATATAAGTATCCCTTAGACCTGAGATCGCTTCAGTGACTTGCAAGCAACTCACTGTGCTTTGGTACTGGACTAACTGAATTTCTAATTCAGGGATGGAAGGCTTCTGGGCACAGTCAAGTACTTGCGATATCAGAGTGTGATCGAGATGGGATTGACCACTCCAAGAGTTGGAGAAAAATGAATCGCTGTATTTCAATTTAGCAAAACTTTGGCCAGGATAATCCATTAGATGAATTTGATATTTTGAAATACAATGTGGACAACCTGATCAGAGTTGACAGTTGAAATCTGAGATGTCCTATGATCATTTTGATCAAGGGGATGAATTATATGAAAACTATATCCGCATGGGTTCTAAGGATGTTGTTCTACACATTCGACCTATCCGGTCGTCGGGTACCATTGCTAGATGGTCACTTCGATTGGTATAAAAATTTATTTCTGTACTGCTGGCTTAGGTTCGGACCTATGAGGTCACACATATTAGAGTTCATGATCCGATCGGATGGTTGATCAACGATTAAGAATCATTCTAGGGTTAAATGATCAATACGATTGATATTTAACCCAGTGCAAGTGTTGCAGGAGGATCGATTAGCAATTCGATTGCTAATTGGCTTAATTTGATTAAGTCAATGGGCTGAGATTAAGTCTAATTAAATATGATTTAATTAGATTTGATTTGAGCTTGATTGGATCAAGTCCAATTAGTTTATTGGATAAGCCAAGTGCAAGGAAAAACTAATCCTAGTTCAACTAGGACTTGGATCAATCTAATTTCTAATTTGATTAGAAAATTAAATCAGATTTAAATCTAATTTAATCTGATTAAATTAAGTTTTTAATTGGGTTAAGATTAATTTTAATTAGGTTGATCTAATTTTAGTTTGATTTGATTTGAGAAACCAAATTAAAACAAGTCATAAGATAGAATCCTAGTAAGACTAGGATTCCACCTTGCACCACATAAGCCTTCTCCACGCCCTCTCTCTCATTCAACACCAATCTCCTCTTATTTTGTGTGACAAAAGCCCTCTCCCAGGTCTCTCCCACATTCATAAAAGGTCTCCTCTCTTCTTTCTTACATGGAAGGTGGTTTGGATCAAATCAAAAAGGAATAAGTTTGGATTTTGAATTCTATGAGATAGAGTTTTAGAAATCCAAAACTCTTTCAATTTTGCACCGAATCTATCCAAATTTTTTTTAAAATTTTTATGGTTTTTAGGGTACATATTATGCACCCTTTGCTAGTGATCCATGCATGAAAATAAGGAGGAAGTACTCAAGAGTTGGGCGCCCCTTAACTTGCCATGTTTGGATAAGCTTTGACTAGGTATTTGACCTAGACAAGGACTCTATCATATCTCTCTATATAAAATGAGTTTCTTTATAAAATTTTTGAAAAAAATAAAAATTTGAGGTACCTTTGGGCCATCCAAAAATTAGAGAGAAAGATATTTGGGTCGTGGAGATATAAAAGATACAAGTTAGGGTGTCTAGAGAGAGAAACGAGAAGAAGAAGAGGGTCTTCTTCTAGGGTTGTTTGTTTTCATATCTTTCCTCCCTCCATCTTGAGTTTTCTGAGAGCATCTCAGATCTGAAACTTCTCCTTCTACTTTTCATCTTTGGAAGAATCCAAATCAAGAAGAAGGAGGTACCTGATCAACCATCAAAGAAGGATCAGCGCAGTACTAGCATACTGTGCTGATTTCCTGAAGCAGGACTTCTGATCGAGATTCGTGGGCTCGTGTGGACGACTCCTAGAGGCCGGACATATGTGTGGCTTACAACATCATCCTCAAGCCCAGATCAGTGAGGTTAGAATGTCTAACTTGCAAGGTAATAGATTTGATCTATTGTTTAACACATACATTAGATGTAGTATAGAAATATGTTGATATGATCAACATGTAATTCATGCTATATTTCTATATTTTAATTTTTAATTTAATACTATATAATAATCATGTAATAAAATCTTAGATCTAAAGATTTTTTAATTTTAAAAAATAAATTTTAATTTATTTTAGTCTTCCGCTGTATGATCTTGAAAAAGTTTCAAGATCTAACCCTGAAACCCTAGATCTGGTTCCTACAAATGGTATCAGAGCCTAGGTTCTTTATTACATGATTATTTATACATACTTAGATTATTTTTTAGATTAGATCTAATTTATAATTTAATTATTAAATCTAAAATTAAAATTTTAAATCAATCACGAACTGCAAGGTTGTCCTGCTGTAAGGTTTACCCCTTACAGTGCAAAGGTTGTCCTAGTTTGTATAGATCTATCTTTAATCATAAATTTATTAGATATGATCTAGATTAAATTTATAATTTATTAGATTTAAAAGATATTTAAATCTGAAATAAAATCTCTTTGTTAATAATTTTTGTGCAAAGAAATTGTTTAAAGTTGAAATTATTTTAATTACATGAACCTGTTTAGATTAGATCTAAAGTAGTTTCATATTTATTTCACTTGTATCTTGATTATGAATCAAACATGCAATATGGTTGGTAGAATCATATTATAAAATTATTTTATAAATATAAAAATTATTTTTGAAAAGTCGAACCCAACCCTCAGCCCAAAACTTAATTAAGAATTAAGAAGTTGTTTGATTAGGTTCTAGGATTGTGAATTGAAGAACCTAAGACACAAACCATAACACATTGGGTTAATGGGTTAGTGGGAATTAGGTTAATTAATTGGGTTAGACCTATGGTTAGATTAACGATGGATTTAATTAGAGAATTGACTAAATCTAATCAATTATTATCTTAGATTAGGTCAAGGATTCTCTAGATCAATTACAATAGTTGTAGTTGGTCAAGTCCATGTCTTTAACGAGAACCAAATGGACTTGATTCTTGGCTAAGCGGTCTAGCACGAACTGTTAGGTTGATCTAATCGAAACTAATTAAACCAGTTGGTGTCTAAGGTAAACCAGACCAGTGGTTTTTAATTGAGAGCCCGCTTACCTGGCCATTTCTGATGGTGTCTAAGGCAAGCTTTGGCAGACCCTCCCACTGATCGAACTTACCTGGCCTCTTGGCGAAATTAAGTTTTGATCGGATCACTTGACTATTCGAGCTGACCCATGTCAGCTAGGTAAATCAGTGTGACTGATTTAGGTGCTCCTAGACCAGCCCTTTTAATGGTCTCCCTTAAGTTGACTTGGTGAAGCCAGTGGGAGGATCATGATAAGCTGGTTCATCTGACCTCATTCTCTATATTATTTAAATCTTCTAAAATTATTAGGTTCTTAAAATGATAAAGTTATGGAGATAACTGAGTCATAGCTTCCCATTAAGGTATTTGATAATGAGTCCATTAACTCAATAATCATTGTAGACCCAAAGGCCTGGTGCTTATTGACTAATGGAATTATCACTCATCATATGATGACTTGGAAGTGTCTCTCTAATGGTGGTTAGGTGAGCCAACCAAAGTTGGGCTTAATCATTCGTTGGTTAAATACACCAAGTATGATCATGTTAATGGTTGGACCTAACCGGATCCTTACAGTGGAGGCCAAAGCCTACTAATTAGATTTCTGGGGCAAAATTAAAATTACTAGAAATTATTTAGAGAAATAATTGATTATGAACATATCCTTAGATGTACATGGGTTGGCCAACCAAAGTTGGGCTTGTGTGCAGTCTAAGTGGATTCTAGTACCCACTAAGGAATTAGGGTAATTCTTCGAATTGGAGGTAGAGGCTACCAATTCGAATAAAATAGTGGGAGAAACCTTTTGATTAAAGTCCAAATCTTTAGGTTTAATGAATCAATTACTAATTAGGTTATGGTTTTTTTTGTGCAAATATGGCCACTTCCCTATCGCTCCGATCATTATTAGACAATGATAAGTTGGTGGGACCCAACTTCGGTAGCTGGTATCGAAAGTTGAAGATAGTCCTGGAGCATGAACGGATCCTATATGTGATAATGGATCCTGCACCTGAGGAGCCAGATGTCAATGCACGTGAAACAGTCAGAGATACTTACCAAAAGTGGCTCAGTGATCGGATCATGGTGCACTGTATTATGCTGGCTGCCATGAGCGACGAGTTCAGTCGCAGATTCGAGACGGCTCAGCCAAAGGACATGCTTCAAGTATTGGAAGATGCCTTTGGCACACCCGATGATGTGGAGAGGCACAAGACTAGTTGTGCCATCTTCAATGTCAAAATGCGGGATGGTGCCTCTATCATTGATCATGTATTGTACATGATCGAGCTGATGGAACGATTGAGCAAGCTCGGCTTTTCCTTACATGAGCAGCTTGAGAAAGATGCAATACTGAACTCGCTGCCCAAGTCTTATCTCCCATTCCTCACTCATTATAGAATGACAAAGCCTGAAGTAAACTACCACGGGTTACTGGGGTTGCTTCAGAACTTTGAGAAGGATTACCAACTCCTCAAGGAGTCGGTGAACTTAGTGGGAGGTTCGTCTTCTGGTTCTCGATCCTTTAAGAAAGGAAAGAAGAACAAGAAGAAGAAAGTGAAGAAGGTGCAAGTTCAGGCTGGGACATCAGTGCAGAGCCAGACCAAAAAGATCAAGCCTGATAAGAGTCTATTCTACTGACAAGCACCCTAGATTAGATAGTGTGTTAGATATCTACTTATGACACTGTAGGCTAGGTCATATAAACAAGAACAGAATAAACAGGTTGACTCAAGAGAGAATCCTCGAAGTTAGTGATTGTGAATCACTTCCAACCTGTGAGTCCTATCTTCTTGGTAAAATGATCAAGTCACCTTTTACTGGAAAAGGTGAGAGAGCTACTGAGCTCTTGGGCCTAGTACATACTGATGTATGCGGGCCCATGAGCACCAGTGCTAAAGGTGGATATTTCTACTTCATAACTTTCATGGATGACCTATCTCGATATGGATATGTCTATCTGATGAAACATAAATCGAATTTATTTGAAATGTTCAAACGATTCTGAAGTAAAGTAGAAAAACAAATTGGGAAGAGTATTAAAACTCTTCGATCTGATCGAGGGGGAGAATACCTTTCTAGTGAGTTTCTCACATATCTAAGAGAGAATTGGATTCTCTCCCAATGGACTCCTCCAAGAACATCACAGCATAATGGTGTGTCTGAAAGGAGGAATCGAACTCTGTTAGACATGGTCCGATCCATGATGGGTTTTGCTAGCTTGCCGATATCCTTCTGGAGATATGCACTCGAATTGGCCTGTTATCTATTAAGTAGGATTCCAAGTAAGTCTGTAATTAAGACTCCATATGAGATATGGACGGGACGTAAGCCAGCACTTTCACACCTTAGGGTCTGGGGGTGCCCGGCCTATGTCAAACGATTAGTCACAAACAAACTTGGACCTAGATCTGACAAATACTCATTTATAGGGTATCCCAAAGAGACAAAAGGATATTTTTTCTACCATGCTGATGAACAAAAGGTGTTCGTCAGCCTTAAGATAATTTTTTTAGAAAAGAAGTTCCTTGGTGAAGGAACCATTGCCTCTAAGGTTGAACTTGATGAAGTTCAACAGGTAGAAGGACCGACATCAATAGCTGAACCTGAGTCAGATATGATTAGATCAGATTCGGAGCCCAATGTACCTGCACCATTAAGGCGATCCGGTAGAGTACCGCGTCAGCCAGACAGATACTACAGTTTCTTGATCTGGGACGGTGATCCCATCGAACTTGATGAGAATAATGAGAATCCGATCACCTATATGGATGCAATGCAGAGATCTGATTTTGAGAAATGGCTTGAAGCCATGAAATCCGAAATGGAGTCCATGAAGGTCAACGATGTATGGACATTGGTTGACCCACCTGAAGGGGTTAAACCCATTGGGTGTAAATGGGTCTTCAAAAGGAAGAGGGGCGCAGACGGAAAGGTGGAGACCTATAAAGCCCGTCTGATCGCCAAGGGGTATCGTCAACGTTGTGGTATTGACTATGACGAGATATTTTCTCCTGTGGCAATGCTCAAATCTATTCGGATAATGCTTGCAATAGCTGCCCATCTGGATTATGAGATCTGATAGATGGATGTAAAGACAGCTTATCTGAATGGAGAGCTGATCGAAGAGGTGTATATGATACAACCTGAGGGGTTTACATCCACGGATGAGTCCAAGGTGTGCAAGCTTCAGAGATCCATTTATGGATTGAAGCAAGCTTCTCGGAGTTGGAAAATGCATTTTGATAAGGTGATCAAAACGTATGGCTTCATTAAGAATGGAGAAGAGCCCTGCATCTATAAATGGGCAAATGATCCAGTTGTGGTATTCCTTGTCTTGTACGTAGATGACATTCTCTTAATCGGGAATGACATCCCCGTACTACAGGGAATAAAAGTTTGGTTGTCATCACAGTTCTCCATGAAAGACTTGAGTGAAGCATCCTACATCCTAGGGATGAAGATCTATAAGGATAGATCTAAAAGGATGCTTGGGTTATCCCAGTCCATGTACATAGATACTGTGCTGAAGAGGTTCAGCATGGAGAATTCCAAGAAGGCCTATCTACCGATAGGCCATGGAATTTTTCTCTCTAAGAAGGATTGTCCGACAACTCCTGAAGAGAGAGAGCGTATGAGTAGAGTCCCATATGCTTCAGCCGTGGGATCTATCATGTACGCCATGACATGTACAAGGTCAGATGTGGTATACTCACTAGGAGTAGTGAGTAGATACCAATCTGATCCTGGAGAAAATCATTGGAAAGTGGTTAAAGCCATCCTTAAGTATTTGAGAAATACTAAGGACCAATGGTTGGTTTATGGCGAGTCAGATCTGAAACTTGTGGGGTTCACAGACTCTAGCTTTCAATCTGACCATGATGACAGCAGGAGCGTGTCGGGTTATATCTTTACTCTGAATGGTGGAGCCATCTGCTGGAAGAATTCCAAGCAACATACTGTGGCGGACTCTGTTTGTGAAGCAGAGTACATCGCAGCATCGGATGCCACGAAGAAAGCTGTGTGGCTGAGAAAATTCATCAACGAGCTCAGAGTAGCACCCTCTTTCGATGGTCCGGTCCTGTTCTACTGCGACAGCATTGGTGCCTAGCTCAGGCGAAGGAACCCAAAGCACATCAGCGGACGAAGCACATCTTGAACGTGACCAACTCCAGAGTATTCTGTTGTCGAGAATGCCTCTGATGGGATATAGGTATAAGTGTCTCTTAGACTTGAGATCACCTCAGTGACTTGCAAGCAACTCATTATGCTTTGATATTGGACTAACTGAATTTCTAATTCAGGGATGGAAGGCTTCTGGGCACAGTCAAGTACTTACAAAGTCAGAGTATGATCGAGATGGGATTGACCACTCCAAGAGTTGGAGAAGAATGAGTCGCTGTATTCAATTTAGCAAAATCTTGGTCAGGGTAATCCATCAGATGGATTTGATATTTTAGAATACAATGTGGACAACCTGATCAGAGTTGACAGTTGAACTCTGGGGTGTCCTATGATCATTTTAGTCAAGGGGATGAATTATATAAAAACTATATCCGCATGGGTTCTAAGGATGTTGTTCTACACATTCGACCTATTCGGTCGTCGGGTACCATTGCTAGATGGTCACTTCGATTGGTACAAAAATTTATTCCTGTGCTATCAGCTTAAGTTCGGACCTATGAGGTCACACACATTAGAGTTCATGATTCGATCGGATGGTTGATCAATGATTAAGAATCGTTCTGAGGTTAAATGATCAATACGATTGACATTTAACCCAGTGCAAGTGTTGCAGGAGGATCGATTAGCAATTCGATTGCTAATTGGCTTAATTTGATTAAGTCAATGGGCTGAAATTAAGTCTAATTAAATATGATTTAATTAGATTTAATTTGGGCTTGATTGGATCAAGTCCAATTGGTTTATTGGATAAGCCAAGTGCAAGGAAAAACTAGTCCTAGTTCAACTAGGACTTGGGTCAATCTAATTTCTAATTTGATTAAAAAATTAAATCAGATTTAAATATAATTTAATCTGATTAAACTAGGTTCTTAATTGGGTTAAGATATATTTTAATTAGGTTGATCTAATTTTAATTTGATTTGGTTTGAGAAATCAAATTAAAACAAGTCATAAGATAGAATCTTAATAAGACTAGGATTCCACCTTGCACCACATAAGCCTTCCCCACGTCCTCTCTCTCATTCAACGCCAATCTCCTCTTATTTTGTGCAATGAAAGCCCTCTCCTAAGTCTCTCCCACATTCACAAAAGGTCTCCTCTCTTCTTTCTTACATGGAAGGTGGTTTGGATCAAATCAAAAAGGAATAAGTTTGGATTTCGAATTCTATGAGATAGAGTTTTAGAAATCTAAAACTCTTTCAATTTTGCACCGAATCTATCTAATTTTTTTTTAAAATTTTTATGATTTTTAGGGTCCATATTATGCACCCTTTTCTAGTGATCCATACATAAAAATAAGGAGGAGGTGCTCAAGAGTTGGGCGCCCCTTAACTTGCGATGTTTGGATAAGCCTTAACTAGGTATTTGACCTAGACAAGGACTCTATCATATCTCTCTATATAAAATGAGTTTCTTCATAAAATTTTTTTAGAAGATAGAGATTTGAGAGACCTTTGGGCCATCCAAAAATAAGTGAGAAAGACCTTTGGGTCATGGAGATATAAAAGATACAAGTTAGGGTGTCTAGAGAGAGAAACGAGAAGAAGAAGAGGGTCTTCTTCTAGGGTTGTTTATTTTCATATTTTTCCTCCCTCCATCTTGAGTTTCCTGAGAGCGTCTCAGATCTGAAACTCCTCCTTCTACTTTTCATCTTTGGAAGAGTCTAAATCAAGAAGAAGGAGGCACCTGATCAACCATCAAAGAAGGATCAGCGCAGTACTAGCATACTGTGCTGATTTCCTGAAGCAGGACTTCTGATCGAGATTCGTGGGCTCGTGTGGATGACTCCTAGAGGCTGGATGCGTGTGTGGCTTACAACATCATCCTCAAGCCCGGATCAGCAAGGTTAGAATATCTAACTTGCAAGGTAATAGATTTGATCTATTGTTTAACACATACATTATATGTAGTATGGAAACATGTTGATATGATCAACATGTAATTCATGCTATATTTCTATATTTTAATTTTTGATTTAATGTTATGTAATAATCATGTAATAGGATCTTAGATCTAGAGATTCTCTGGTTTTAGAAAATAAATTTTGATTTATTTTAATCTTCCGCTGTATGATCTTGAAAAAATTTCAAGATCTAACCCTGAAATCCTAGATCTGGTTCCTACAGTTCTTCCTCATGATGCAAAAGAAGCTCGAAAGCTTAGAAACCAGGCCTCTCGATATATCATTTATGAGGACAAGCTGTACAAGATATCGTACTCTTTGCCCCTCCTAAAATATCTCCGGCCTTCTGAAGTCGACTTTGCCTTGTGGGAGGTACATGAAGGAGTCTGCGGAAGTCACCTGGGGATCAGATTTTTATCCCACAAACTGCTCCGACAAGGTTATTACTGGCCTACAATATACCACGACTCTATTAAATATATTAAAAAGTATGATCGGTGTCAGAGATATGCGAATATCCAAAGACTGTCCGCTTCCAAACTTACACCTTTGAGCGCCCCATGGCCGTTTGCACAATGGGGGATGGATATCCTTGGACCTTTTTTCATGACATCTGGACAGCGAAAGTTCCTCCTGGTGGTAATTGACTACTTCACCAAGTGGGTCGAAGCTGAACCTTTGGCAAAAATCACAAAAGCTAAAGTGCAGGACTTCGTTTGGAAGTCAATCGTTTGTAGGTTTGGCTTATCCAGAACTCTCATTATTGATAATGAGCGACAATTTGTTGGAGCAAAATTTACTGAATTTTGTGAGGACTTAGACATCTCCCATAACTTCATGTCAGTAGCTCATCCACAAGCAAACGGCGAAGTTGAGGTGACCAACAAGACTGTTGCAAGGAATCAAGGCGAGACTTGAAAAAGCAAAAGAAACTTGGGCAGATGAGCTTTATCATGTGTTATGGGCATACCGAACTATCCAAAGACTGTCCACAGGGGAGACCCCCTTTGCCTTAGCCTTCGGAACAGAAGCCGTTATCCCAATTGAACTCAAGCTTCCGTCGGTGCGAGTCGTGGCATTCGACGAGTAGTGCAACTCACAGGATCTCAAGGCCAACCTCGACTTGTTAGAAGAAAAGCGGGAGATAGCTCAAGTTCAGATGGCAGCCTACAAGCAGAAAGTAGCCCGCTACTATAACTCCCGAATCAAGAGCAAAGCCTTCAGAGCGGGGGACTTAGTACTTCGACGAGCCGCTGTCTCACAACCTCAGAACCAAGAGAAACTTGCCCCAAACTGGGAAGGCCCATATGAAGTCAGGAAGGTAGTCCAACCCGGAACATACTATCTAAAAGAGCTCGGAGGAGCAGACCTTCCGCAACCATGAAATTTGAAAAATTTACGAATGTATTACCGATAACTTTGCCTTAAATAAAAGTTTTATATTCGCATATCTTTTCTTTTGACATGAGCTTATTACGACAGGGAGTAGCTCCTTCAAACAATCGAAACTAAGCGTGTCAGGAACAGGAGGAGAACCTCATCCTAACATGAGCAAAGTCGAAGACCCGATTATTAAGAGACTGGATGGGGGGAGAGACCCTCGCAACGGCCCTTATGCGCCCCCACAGCCATGTTAGGAACAGGAGGAGAACCTCATCCTAACATGAGCAAAGTCGAAGACTCGATTATTAAGAGATCGGATGGGGGGAGAGGCCCTCACAATGGCCCTTATGCGCCCCACAGCCATGTTAGAAACAGGAGGAAAATCTCATCCTAATATGAGCAAAATCGAAGACCCGATTATTAAGAGACCGGATGGGGGGAGAGGCCCTCGCACTGGCCCTTATGCGCCCCCACAGCCATGATTAGGAATAGGAGGAGAACCTCGTCCTAATATGAGCAAAGTCAAAAATCTAGTTATTAAGAGATCGGATGGGAGGAGAGGCCCTCGCAACGGTCTTTTTGTGTCCCCACAGCCATGTTAGGAACAGGAGGAGAACCTCATCCTAACATGAGCAAAGTTGAAGACCCGATTATTAAGAGACTGGATGGGAGGGAGAGGCCCTTGCAACGGCCCTTATGCACCCCCACAGTCATGTTAGGAACCGGAGGAGAACCTCATCCTAACATGAGCAAAGTCAAAGATCCAGTTATTAAGAGATCGGATGGGGGGAGGGCCCTTGCAACGGTCCTTATGCGCCCCCACAGCCATGTTAGGAACAGGAGGAGAACCTCATCCTAACATGAGCAAAGTCGAAGATCTGATTATTAAGAGACCAGATGGAGGGAGAGGCCCTCGCAACGGCCCTTATGCGCCCCCATAGCCATGTTAGGAATATGAGGAGAACCTCATCCTAACATGAGCAAAGTCGAAGACCCGGTTATTAAGAGATCGGATGGAGGGAGAGGCCCTCGCAACGGTCCTTATGCGTCCCCACAGCCATGTTAGAAACAGGAGGAGAACGTCATCTTAACATGAGCAAAGTCAAAGATCCAGTTATTAGGAGATCGGATGGGGGGAGAGGCCCTCGCAACGGCCCTTATGCACCCCCACAGTCATGTTAGAAACAGGAGGAGAACATCGTCCTAACATGAGCAAAGTCAAAGATTCGGTTATTAAGAGATCAGATGGAGAGAGAGGCCCTCGCAACGGTCCTTATGCATCCCCACAGCCATATTAAGAATAGAAAGAGAACCTCATCCTAACATGAGCAAAGTCGAAGGCTCGATTATTAAGAGACCGGATGAGGGGAGAGGCCCTCGCAACGGCCCTTATGTGCCCCCACAGTCCTTTTAGGAACAGGAGAAAAATCTCATCCTAACATGAGCTGAAATTGACTGTGTCGAGAATAAGAGGAGAACCTCATCCTAACACAAATGAAGACCTAATCGTTTAAGATCAGATGAGAAGAAAAGCCTCCTCAACGGCTCATCTACTCCCCTACAACCCCGTTAGGAGCGAAGGAAAAACCCTCGCCCAAACATAAAAAAAAAGAGGGGTAGAGAAAAAGAGAAAAATGAACTATATTTAAGACACAAGGAACCTCGTCTTAACGAGGAAGAAAACTCTTATAAAAAATCCTTAGTCTTTAAGGGAGAATTCAACACTAGCAGGAGAAAATAGATTTTTTCAAAGTAACGAGAAGTTCGGACCCCAAGCTCGAACACCGAAAGAAAACGTCAAATTCGAATGGCCTCGAAAAGACCTTCGATCATGATCAAAAAGGGCGAATCAACGCGGCGATGATTAGGAACCTTCAAACAACATCGACATCGAATAAGATAAAAGATAAGAGAAGCTCGATAAATGACAACTCAGAGTAAGAATAGACAAGGTAATGAGAAAATTTCTCTTCATTTCATTAGTAAAGAGAGCATTACAAAAGTCTTTGAAGGCCAAAAAAAGAAAAACAATAAAAAAAGAAAAGAATACATGAAACAAAAGGTAAAAGAAGCTCTAAAGAAGCTCGACTCCTTCTGACTTCGAACTCTCGGTTCCAGCCATTATCAGGGATTACTTTAAGTTCTCAACTTCTTCTTCCAGCTTCTTCTTTCTTAACAGCATCTTCCGATACATTTGGTGAAACCGCCGGCTTTTGCCCTTCGATTTTTGAAGCCTCTTCCTCAGAACTTCAGACTCCGCTTCTGTATCCTTGACCGCCTGTTGCTCATAGGCCAGCTAAATTTTTAGCCGCTGCAGTTCGGCCTTCTCCTTTCCAAGGGCTATGGATAGTTCTTCCATGGTCCCCCTGAAGGATCGGAGCTCGTCGGAGCCTTGAACCGAAACGGCCTGGGCTCTTTCGGACAACTGCTTCTGAACGCGAGCAACCTCATCGGTCACCGTCTTGAGCCTCCTTCTGTAGTTGTCTATTTGCCCGCACCAGTCGACTCAGTGAGTGTTGTAATTAGTTTCGACGTCCTGTAGCTGCTTCTGGAGGTCGAAAAATTTCTTCGACCAGTCCCAACCGTGGTCGGCCTGAGTTGTAAGCCAGGTTGAGCTTCCTTCCAATTGACCTATCATCTTCCGTGCTGGCACATTTCTGGAGTTCCTCAAGCTCCTTCACGAAGTTGGCCTTTTTCCAGTTGTAGTCCATGAAGTCCTTTTTGTGGAGGTTCTGAAGACGAGTAACCTCCACAGTGGCTTTCGAATGGCTCTTCCTCAGTCTGTGAAGTTCATCGTTCATCTTCTTCAATTTTTTTGTCAAATGACAAACTTTTCTTCTCAGATCCCAGATCATGGACTTCAAAGGAATCCCCTGCGGTAGGAAAAGAGCTTCGGTAGGACACTGTTGTCGGAAAACAAGAGCGTCACAATGCAAATCATTGCAAGAAAGAGGAATTCGATTTCATTAATTGAATAATTCTTAAGTACAAGATGAAAAAAAAATTATAACAAAAGAAAAGTATAAAATTAGAGGTCTCGGATCTCTGGAGCAGAAGTGGAGGAGCTCGGTGCCCTCGAAAGGTCGGTCATAGCGGCTGCGACAGTTGAAGAGGTCCCGACTGGAGGGAGACCGGCAGCAGCTTCGGAAGGTCCGACTTCATCGTCGGACGCTTCATCCAGAAAGCTGAGGTCAAGTTCGAGAAACTTTTCGACCACCTTCTCCTGGCAAAGCTCGAAGTCTTTGATAAAGGCAGCCTGGCCGAACTTGATATTCAGATCCCTCATCTCGGAGGAGGTCTTGAACTCCTCCACTGCTTGGGCCCTTGCCTCCGAGACTAGGGTCGGGATCTGCTCCTTCAGCTTGGAGACCTTGGCCTCTGCCTTTCTTCTTTCCTCCTCCAAGGCAGCCTTCAGATCCATCGAAGTTTGTCCCTCCTTCTGGAGTGCCTCTTGGAGACTCGCGACTTCAGCGACCTTCTCCTTAAGACGGGTGGCCTCGGCCTGGCGACCTTCCTCCGCCTGGGCTACTTCCTTCTTGGCATTGTTCATCGCCTAGATATTGGCGATGAGCTGGTGTCCAATCTACAACAGCGGCCAGGAAGTCAATATGAAAGCTAAAGAATGTACTAAGTGAAGAAGCGAAAAGAAGAAAAAAGTAAACCGGCCTACCTCAAAAAAGGATCCCAAAGAGTCCCAAATCCACTGTTCAGGATCGGCCTGGACGATCCTGTGGACGATCTCGGGCAAAACGCACCCATCGACCAACCTTTTTATTAAATCTCTGTTATTGAAGGGATTCTCCCCCGGATCCTCTTCGGAGCCGTTGGACCTTTCGATGGCAGCCTTGTTGCTGCTGATCTTGCGGACCACCGTCTTCTTCCTTCTCTTCCTTTCGGCCCCCGACACCTCTTCAGGACGAGACTCGGGAGCAAGAACCTCGACCGGAGGGCTTCTTGAAGAAGCTCGGGGGACAGCAATGGCTGCCTGGGCAAGCACGACCGAGCCTGTCTCTTCTACCCTTGCCTTCTTCGCCGACCCAGAAGTTGCGGCGCCTTTCTTCTTGTGGGCTTTGAGATCCTTAGCTAGTATCCAAGCTGCGTCTGCATCCATATCTGCAATGAAAAAAGATCGACATAGCTTAGAAATAGATAAGAGAAAGAGGAAGCAGCGAATGACTTGAGAAGGAAAAAATATCGGTACGGTTGAGAGGGCTCAGGCCGACATTGAATAAAAGTTGCTTTTTCAGAAGGTAGGAGAGGAGAGGAGCTGGATAAGTCTTAAGTTTATTGGAGGCTTCAAGGTCATCCTTTCCTAAGCTAGAAGCCCGACGGACGGAATCCCTCAGGGAGCCCCAAGGGGGCAACCCCAGCCTTAGGATCGGGCATCGGACGTAGAAGTACCTTTCCTTCCAATTGTGGATAGAAGAGGGGGCATCTTTCAGCAATCCCTTTCTACCAAACTGAGGGGAGAAGTACCACCAGTCCTTTGTCGAAGGGTGACGCTTAAAGGTATAAAAGTTTCGAAACAAGGGAAGAGTTGGCCGGACTTCAGCTAAATGACAGAGGGAAAGAAATCCTATCAAAAATCTAAAGGAGTTCGGTGCTACAGAAACTAGAGAAATATTGAAAAAGCAAAAAAGAGCAGCAACAAAAGGTGAGAGTGAAAGTCGAAGCCCAATGCGGAAGGCTTTCTGGTATAAGCAAAAGTGGCCAGGAGGAGGGGTGCTAGCCCGATCAGTTGGGCCGAGAAGCTCAAGCTCATACTCCGGAGGAACCCCGTACTGAATCCTAATCAGCGAGAGTTCGTTCGAGGTCAAAGAGCTGGGAATGGTGTCTAGTGCAAAGATCGGACGAGGTTCGATCCTAAGTGCGGATTCATCTACAGTACCAGGATTTTGGGGGGTTGGAGTAGACGAACTTCTAGAACTGCTAGAGGAGGAAGTGTTGGAGGATATTTTGAATCAAATAAAAATCTCAAAAAAATTAGAAAAAATAGGAAACAAGACGCGCGTGGAGAAACTAAACGGGTGGAATGCGGAGGAAGAAAAATGAAAGAACAATAAGAAAAAAAAGGGTTTCGAAACTAACCTAGGCTGGTCCGAAAGATGCAGGAGGGCAGCGAAGGCGATGGAGGTCGACCTGAAGGGCGCCTAAGATCGAGAGAGATGCTGGAGGAGGATGAAGCTCTCAGAGAAGAAGAGGGGACCAAAGAAAAATCTCAGACGAGGTGAAACCCCTGAAGGAGGGGGATGGATTTAAATAGACCTCAGGGTCCGACGCAAAAATGATTGCAGATCTTCTTTAGCCGACCTACAATCGCCGCGTGTCCTACTCATCATGGCAGACGGCTGATGACTGACAGAGTCATTATTGCACCGTATCTGGAGAGACGTTCCAGCAAAAATTTCGAAAAAATCTTTTCGGATCGCCTCGATTTGAAAAATCCTAGCACCGACGCGTCAAATGCCAAGATATCTAGAAACAATCGAGTACGAAAATCAAGGGAGAAAACTTCGGCTGTGAAAATTTTTTCGTACTTCCTTCATTCGAAACCCAAACTTGAAAGTAGGGAGACTGGTGTTGGGTATAAAATAATCCCAGCCGAAGTTCGTAAGAGGCCAACCCTCCCAGGACTCTTCCGGCTTCCGACCTTGTGCGGCGTCTTTCTGAACTCCCCCGACCGTCCGAGCTTCCACAGTACCATCCGAACTCCTCCAACAGTCGACCTTCCATAGTGTCTTCCAGATTTCTCCAACGGACGAACTCCTTTCGTGCCCTCCAGATTTCTCTGATAATGAGCTTCTTCAGTCGTCTATCGGACTGCTCCAAATGCTCTTTAGGATTTACTATCTGCTGATTTTCTACAATGATCAACTACTCTCCGAATCTCTTTCAAACTTTCTCCTGTCATGATCGACTTTACTTCGAGCTTCTTCTGGACTTCATCAATGTCTGAGCTTCTCCAGCAGCAAGACTTCTATAGTAACCAGACTCCATCCAAGTTCCTGCAGTGGTCGACCATCTTTCGAATTTCATCCGAGCTTCTACAGTAAGCGAATTCCATCCGAACTTCCATTACAAGCGGACTTCAGTCGAGCTTCTACAATAAGCGATCTCCATCCGGGCTTTCACAGCAATCGATCTCCATCCGAGCTTCTACAGTAAGCGGCCTCCTTCTGGACTCTTACAAGAATCGGACTCCATCCAAACTTCTATAATAGAATTGGATTCCAGACGAACTTCTACAATGGACAGGCTCCAGCAGTCGAATTTCTACAGTGACCGACTGTCTCCGGTGTCTTTCGTACCCCTCCAGCCATCAACCTTCAACAACGCCAATCGGACTTCAACAGTGCTAACCAGACTCCTCCAGTGGATGAACTTCCACAATGCCTTCTAGACTCTTCTATTGGTCAACCTCCTATAGCGCCTTCCGAATACTGCTATTGGTCGACCTTCTGCCAGATTTTTCATGCAACCGGACCTCTCCAGTGGATAGTCTTCAGACGAGCTTCTACATCAGACAAATTTCAGATGAATTTCTCTAGCAATCGGACTCCAACCGGATTACTCCAACAGAAAATTTTCGTCCGAACTTCTACAGCAGATGACTTCCGCCTGCAGCATCAACGTCTAAGGCATCCAACAACAGTTAACCCATCAGCAACCTTAAAAACATCCGGACTTCTTTTAAATTGCTGAGACAGGGAGCTATTCCGCTCCACCAGACGTCCCAACCGAGCTTCAGCCGTCCGGTCCGAACTCTCCGACAAGTCGTGACAACGGACACCACTCCACTCTTTGTAACAAACTCCACGTGACTCCACCACTCTCCAGCAAGTCGCGATAACGGACACCACTACTCTCCATAACAAACTCCACGTGGCCCCGAATGGCCCACTATCGGGCAGTTACGGATGTCACTGTCAATCGGTTACACTCTTCCGTCTATAAAAGAGACCCCCCAGATACGTTCTCCTCTAAGCTCTAAGCACTATTTCTAAACTCTGCTAAAATCTCATTCGAGTGCTCCATTTCTGTTGAAGTAGAGTACTGACTTGAGCGTCGGAGGATCTTGCCGGAGCACCCCCAACTCTGGTTTAGACTTTCCTTGCAGGTCCCGACGGCGGCCGTGATTCCCTCAACTTCAGCTTCTCCGACATCGGCAGAATTCTGCACCAACAAGTATATAAAAAGAAAAATAATAGAACCCATACAAACCTAAAAATAAAAGGATCTAATCTCTAATAAAGAATAATAAGAAATAATCACCCATAATCATTAGGTGGGGAAAAAGAAAAGAAAGAAAAAAATAAAAACTCGTCAATTAAAAAAAAGGAATGAGATTTTAAGTGAGAGTCTGAAAAATTCATCAGAATTCATTAATTGATCGAGGATTGCAGTGGTGCCGCCATTTGGGTTATGCTTCGTTATAGACAAAGAGAGCAAGTGAGAGGTTAAGGTTTGTTAGAATATCAGCATAAAAGGTGTATTTTTGGAACAAAAAAAAAGAGCTATTTTACCCGATCAATGAGAACCAATTTATCCATCTCTTATATGGATAGGTGTTTCCATCTATTTCATTGAGAAATACTGCTTGAGGGAAACTAATTTAGTAACCTCATATTTTTGCCCAGAGCATGAGAATATGAGTAAGTCAATGAAAAAGTTGATTAATTTTTTTATAATATTTTACCTCGAAACAACAAGCCTTTAAGCTGAGCAAGGAATGATATAGAAAAGTGTTAAAATAGCAATTTCTCCTACTTTAAGCTATCAACTAGTGGATCCAAGACAGTTATGAAACAATTCACTATAATTTATACTAGAAAACAAAATATTTTTAAATTATTTAAATTTTTATTTCATAATGAATTTCTCATATTTGCATAAATATCATCCATGGAAATGGTTGTGTCATAATTTTCTCATAAATTGTATACTCTCGCTTGTAGTTTATGTCATACTTATTAAATGGGGTGGGTAAGGTTGACCACAAATCTCACATGCCCATCTCAATAGAGCATATCAAGTTCTAGTCTTAAAATTATTTTACTGAACTTATTACTAGGTTAGATGACATCATCCCTTGCTATTTGGCAAAGATGATAGGAGTTCAATTCCAATTGAAGGTAGCCTCGAAAATGAAGTGGTAAGGATGCAAATGGATTGGATCGTACTGGATCATAAGTCTTCAGACTCGATTTGATTTTTTAATCAAATTCGAATGTTGGAAATATTTTTAAATTGCTCAAATTTGTATTTCATAATGAATTTCTCATATTTGCATAAATACCATCTATGAAAGTGGCTGTGTCATCATTTTTTCGTAAATTGTATATTCTCACTTGTAGTTTAGATCATATTTATTAAATGGGGTGTGTAAGGTATGACCACAAATCTCACATGCCCATCTAAATAGGGCATGCCAAGTTCTAGTCTTAAAATTATTTTACTGAACTTATTACTAGGTTAGATGGTATCATCCCTTGCTATTTGGAAAAGATGATAGAAGTGCAATTCCAATTGAAGGTAGCCTCAGAAATGAAGTGGTAAGGATGCAAATGGATTGGATCAGACTAGATTATAAGTCTTCTAACTTAATTTGGTTTCTTGATCAAATTCTAATATTGGATCCATATTTAACCCAATAGAAAATCGGATTGAATTAGATCGGATTTACAGTCAAAATTTTCTACCAAATAGGTTATTTGAGTCGACCCTATGTATAATCCAGCCCATATTCAAAAAATTCGGATCAGGATCGAGTCTGAGTCAAATCTGGATTAAATATAGCAAACTATATTTTAATGACCATACAACAAACTGCTATTAACTATACAAAATAGGTAGTAAACAATTAGAATATAAAAATAATTTTAAACTTATATTTATATTAAAAATGTTACTCATATAAGTCTTAAATCACAACTTAAAGGCTCCAATAGATTCAGATCCTAAAGATATCAAGTATGATCGGATCATAGAGTAGAAAATCCAAAATTAACTCAAAAATCAAATGGGTCCAGTCGGTCGGGTTAGGTTCAAATTTAGTGAATCCAAATCCAACCCAATAAATGAAATGGCTCCAATTTTTGAACCTGACCCGACCTACAAATCCTTTAAAGTGGATCGGATTGGTTCTAAGTGGGTCAAGTCATCTGACCCATTTGTAGCTTTAGAGGTAGGTATAGTATGAAAAATATGAGAATTATGTTAATCTCAAAAAATAAAAATTGTTGGACTTACTATCTTAATAAGATACTACAATGAAACCTGCACTATGCTGCAGGCCTTAATAAATAGAAGGCAGAGTCAAAAAATCCTCAATCTTTAATGCCTTTGGAACATTTGTTAAGAAGCATTACATAAAATAGTGATTGTGTGCTTGAATTATAAAAATATTTATGAATTATAAATATTCATCGAAGAATTGAAAATTATCAATTTAATTGATGTTCCCTAATCCAAATATATAGTTGGAAGAATAGAAGATGAAATAATAAATAGAAGAGCTATAGTTTCTTTACTTCATAAGCACCATGATTAGTTAACTTAAGAAATACTTTTGTACAAAAAAATCTTCATAAAAGAGAGGGTTAAGAAATGATTGATCCACAATTTTTATTACAAATTTATGTTTATTAGAAAAAAATCTTAAACAAAAGAAATAGAATTTTTATGTCTCATGTGAGAAATTAAACAACAAAAATTTAAAAAAGGGAGAAAATTTTGTTTAAATAGAAGAAAAGAACAATGCCGATTCAGTTATATATATATATATATTTTAATTTAAATAAAAAAAATATTTTAAAAAAATTAGAAATACTGTTAGTTCACTTATAGAGAAATTATAGGACCATCTACATGGAAACACCTAAAAAAATTTTGTGCTGCTACTCTCATAAAATTTCTATGCACCCTATTAATTTAAAAATAGTTTTTCTATACAATTTTTATGAGGATGCCCTCATACATTTAATTTTTTTTTCTTCCTATGTGTCAAGAACCCATAGAACTATTATGCGCCTATTTTTTTTCTTTAATCCTAATCTTTTCTCACCTATCCACCACCGCTGCTGCTTCCAAACCCTCTTCTACTCCTCCACTTTCCCCCGACCACCACTATTGGCCTTTCTTCACTGGATTTTCTCTACCAGTGGCTGTTCTATTGTCGGAGAGGATGAAGGAGAGAGCGGCACAGGTGGTCTTGAATTTTTTTTGGTCCCAGCACCAATTTTTGGTTTCTTTTTCCTTTCTACTTTTCGTCTTCAGAGATGATGCGATGGAGGATGGTGTCCTCAAAGCCAACCCTACGACGAGTGGCAAAGGTACTCTACACCTTTTTCTGATCCATGCTGGCATTCTCATCTCAAGATAAGTCAAGGTAAATCTCATTTTCAAGATCTATTATTTCTAACCATCTTTAGATTTTGTGACTTACTATTTTTTCTTTTCTATCTTTTTCCTCTTCATTTCAAATCCAAACCCTTTTCCTCTCTTCATCTTCTCCATCATCTATTTCTATTTTTTTTATTTTCTTCTCTGATCCAACTTTCTCTGCAACCCTGCCCTAATCCTAATCCCGCACTTATTATTTTTTCTTTTCTATTTTTTCTCTATTTGTTTTGATGCAAACCGTATTCCTTATTCCTTCCTTCCTCTTTTCGATTATTTGTTTCTATTTTTTGAGGATTTTCTCTTCTCCAATCCAACCTTCTCTACATCCCTACCCTAACCCTAACTCGAGCCCCAACTGTAACCTTCAGCAGAACCTAACTCCAACCCTAACCCTCAGCAGAACCTAAACCCAACCCTAACCCTAACCAGCCCCCTAGCCTAACCCTAACCCTAACCCTAACCCTAGCCGGATAGCTAATCCTAGCTAGGTCCTCTATCATAACCCTAATCCTAATCGGATCCACTAATCTATTAGTCGAATGACCTACGACCTGTTTGGCATGCCTATTAACTGATTTGTATGAATCCGGTAGCGATCCATCCCTAAACCCAACTCATATCTTCTTTTCCCCTCTTAATCCATCCACTTCTTCCTATTCATCGAATCCTAACCCAACCCGTCAAAACTCATACATATTTTTCTTTCTGTTTACCGAAAGGCTTCACAGCAAACCTCTATTTTTTTTTCTATTCACTAGAAGGCTGCTGAATCTTAGCTGTGGCATTTTTTTTTGCTTTTATATGGACATGAGGAAGACTACCATAGCATCATAGTAACCCTTTATCCTTCTCTTTCCTCACATGATGTTTGTAAATAAAGGAATGAAAGGCTGCCAAAACGTAGACAGCAACCCCTCCATATTTCTAATAAGAAACATAATATTGTTTCTGATATTACGATGAAAAAAAAAAAAACTAATAAGAGAATAAAAATTACAAATATTCGACATCCAAAAATGTTTAATTATTAGAGCATAATATGCTAAATGTGACAATCTTAAATTATTCAGGATAAGATAATCCTGGATAAGGATAATGTATGATCTAAGATCATGTTATCATTTGTCTCACCAAACGCCTCCTTACTGTCCCAAATTTGGGCAGCATTGCTCTAACTCGAAATTGGCTTCCCAGCCCCGGTCTTTAATACCTCGAAGCATTCTATTTGAGGGGAGTTTGAGAACGGGAGAAAAACCCTAGTGGTCGAAGGATTGGCTCCAGAACTCTCATTTTTCTTCTTGTCAATCGGTACGTTTTTGTCTCTGATCGATCTTGTTTTCTTGGATTGCGTTTCTGTTGTTGATATTTTCCTGGCAAGTGCCATAAATTATTTGCTTGTTTCTTACATCTATTCCTCTGGTCTAGTGTTTGGGTATACGGTGTGAGGATTCGATATAGCAGTTTTGTTTTTTAGCCTGGATTCTGTGTTTGGGACATTCTTCTGTTTCTTGGGGTTTTTCTTGATGGATTCTATGTTTGTGTTTATTGGGTATTTCTTCAAAAGATCGGATTTTTACTGGAGGATTCTAAATTTATGTTGTCATTCTGGAAACTGTTATTAGAATTTGGGAGCATGTGATGGAGGAGCTTTTGCTTCGTAACATTAGCTTTTATTGATTTTTCTGGAAATCAAAATTACCTTTTGTCTATTATTTCATGATATTTATTTAAAATGGTTGATTATTCTTCAATTGGATTTTAGTGGCTTTGATAGGGTTGACACTTTTGAGTAACCGCCAATGGCTTCCAAGAGGATTCTGAAGGAGTTGAAGGACTTGCAGAAGGATCCTCCCACATCTTGCAGCGCTGGTTTGTTCCCTTCCATGCTTGCTTCTTCCTGGATGATACTAATTTCTAGATTTTTTTTTAAAATTTTAAAATCTTTCTTGTTCCACCCTTTCCACTTTGGTGGTAGGTAGAGTCATTTCTTGTGATGATGGTAGAGAAAATCATTGATGAATGATGACCATCATTTCAGTTTGGTTTTTCTTCATCAAGTCTAGTTTTATTTATCTGTTGGTTTTACCAATCATGTGCATTATATGGCATTTGCTTAAATTTCCAGTGCGAGGTTATGTTGAATGGAGAATTACCTTGTTATGCCTTCAAATAGGGATCCATGAATCTTGGATCCTTTAATAATACTGCATTAGACTGACTGAATCATAGATTGAAACAGGAAAAACTGGTACTGCTGGCAGTTGGTTTCAGTTGTATCTACAGTGCTGCTGATATCATTATGATATATTCATCTGTTATGAGCTTGTTATGTAATTTCTCTTTTTTGTGGTAGTTCATTGCTTAAATTTGTGAATTTTCAGCTGTGATTTGTGATATCAAAGTGATATGGAAATTAATTTTATCCTCTATATTTTTTCATTATATTACATATGAAAAGATCTCTTCAGTTGTGGGACCATAACAATGCATATGATGGAAATTTTCATGAACCACTTTGCTGCATTTGTAGTAAGATATTGTATTTAGCATATAGGTGATATATCATGCTTAAAACCACCGGGTTCAATGGGCAGCAATTTCTAAATACAAATATTTCTTTTAGGTATTCTTGGCTCATGTAATCTGTCGCACTTCTAGACTACAAGTTTATGAGTTGAGTTCTGATTGACATGTTTTAAGATAATCATTCTTCTCAGCAATAAATAAATAAATAATGTCGGAGTGTCTGTTAATCCAGAAATGTTGGTGGAGGCAAACTTGTTCTAATACTAGTCTTGTGCCTTATGCCAGATATATAGTCTGCGCATGCTTTATTGACTATCACTTTTGTTCTAGATCATGTATCATCATTGCTAACTATATTTTGTTGTGCTAGTCATTGTACTTTCTAGAAGATGTTGTTTCTTTGGTAGTTTCACTTTTCAGTTCTAATGGTGTCCAAAGAGTGATAATACTGAGAGAAATATCTTGACATGAGCTCAATCCTATTCACTTATCGAAAAAAATGCAGCAATGTTGTGAAATGTGGTTGACAAAATTGACCTAGCTAGTTGGTTCAGAGATAGATGTGATGGCTAGTTTGTTCAGTTATTGAAGTCGAATGCATCTTGTTTGGTTCAAGTGTCAAAATTAAGCTATTATGAGAAGGCAATAATTTTGGAAAGGCAAGGAAATAATGCTTCTTTAACAAAAGAATTTTATTGCATGTAAACCTTATATACACCAATTCCACCTTGAGTTTTTTTTTTTTTGGTCTAGCTGGCTCATTTGGTTTGGTGGCCCCCAGCAACAACATGATTATACGATTGACTGAATCTTTTGAGACACATACTACAATTTTGTTAGGTAAGCCTAGGATTCGACTTTAAGAATCCCAAGATTATTTGCATGTTCGATGTGGATCTATGTGCCATATGCATATTACTCCATTCAAATGTCAGGAAAAAGCATTCACTAGGATGAAACAATGTGGTTTTCTTGTGCTTATGATGCATTTTGGGTCAGGGATAAGTGTTATCTTAAAGCAGGAGCATTGATCTGGGTGCCAAAATATCCAAATATGATTGTTATTTGTTGTCTTTTCTCTCTTTCTTGTTGCTTAGGGGGTTTTGTTATTGTCCCTATTTTAAAATGCAATGCATGAGGCTGTACATGCATATGCAGTCCATTTTCTGCACCACATTAGCTATATGCCTTCGCTGTTTATGGTAATACCATATATGGGCCAAAAAGGCAGTAAACTTAACACTCCACATCCATATGTGTGGGTCAATCAGTATGGTTGGCTACATATGTGATCTGCTTAGCATTATGGGCCAAATTTGTGTTGCACTCTTATATGGGCTTATGTAGATCGAGCATGTTCAAGTTGATGGTTAAGTTGAATCTGGATTTCTATTAATTATTAGTAATATTAATATTATTCATCAATATTATTTTCTCTATTAATTTTAAGCACTGAATAATAAATACTATTTGTTAGTTATTATTATTAATATTAATATTATTTATAAAAATATTAATATCACAATTGTTTTTATTATACTAAATGCATTTTAATTCATTTTGGTATCCTTAAAAATAGTAACTTCAGATGTGCATGTATGTGTGGTTTGCATACTTAATATGTGCTATGTGGTACATTGATCGCTTGCTTATTGCATCCATTTTTTAAAACATTGTTATTGTTATATTTATTTGGGGGAATATATGTATTTTGTTTAAGTTTTGATAGATAGCTAGGATGGTATGATGTGGTAGTCTTTTGTTTCTCTTTAGTCCTTAATGTTAGTTAGATGATTCCTAATCTACTGCAGGAGCCCAATCAACACTGATTGGCTGGCCATTCTCTAATGGCCCTAGCTCTTTTAGAGGAGAGAATGGTATCATGTGCTCTTTATTGGAATTGCTTTCGATGTCAATAGTTCCTCTTCCAATGACTCTTTCATCTTCTTCATCTTCCTCAAACAAGGAGAAGGAACTAGAATACTTAGAATGGCAATGCTTTTCATGCATGAAGAGGGACAAGAGAAGTTTGTCTCATGGATGGATATAAGAGGTAACCGATACCTTGTAACTGCAGAGAATGAGAAAAGAAAGAATAAGGAAAAGGAAAGAAAATGAAAAAATGATTAGATAGAGCATCTTATCTGGTTTTGGTTTTTGTCTCTGTTGTTAAAGGCATATGGTTGCTTTATTCGTGACTTAGTTACGATCATTTGATAGGATTGAGCAAATGTGATCCATTAAATTTCATTTTCTTGCTAGATGTTTAGAAAAGATCCGGTGACATATATTCAGTTTTAGGTGGTGAGTTGGTGAAAACATTTTTGTTCTTTACTTTCTCCTTTTATAATTGCTGAGCAAGATTTGATTATTTTCCTTGCTTTTGGAACATCAATTTGTGCCTTTTTAGTGTTTTTCTTTTAAAAGAAAATTGCACTGCACAGATCAGAGCCATGAAATTTAGAAAAGAAGGACAAGGAGATAAAGAACTATAAATACTAAAGGTACAGTTGTATGTCCTGACAAAATCATGATTCTTTTTATTTTGCTTCTAGTTTTCACGAAGGAGATTTATAGAATCCATGAAATTATTACTAAAATATTAGTTTCTATCTTGTTTTGCTTACATTTTTTTAAATTTATTTGGAACTCCATGATTTTAACAACCAAACTCTTTTTATTAAAGTTGCATAAAGCAGTCATACAACACTTCATCTTCTGTAAAACTGACCTAGTGGGGTGTACTGACTCAATCTAAGGGCATGTTTGGTTCACCTTAGGTGATTAGAGTGAGGGCTATAAATTGCCTGAAGTGACTTCTGACTGTCCTCAGTTGAAGTCATCGTAGCACTTCTTTGGGAATCAGGGTATAAATTTGGCACTTCAATGTTCACTTCTATTGAACCAAACATGTGGAAGTTCCTTCCATGATCTGATCTCCTTTGACTTTTGGCCACTTATAGTGAATCAACCACACCATGAGTTATGAATAAAATGAAGGATACTTTTTCAGGGGAGCATAGTGTTGGGATATACTGACCGATCTCTTTTACGCCGACTCACCCTCGGACCTGTCCGACCGACGCCCGACTCTACCGACTGCACCGACCGACGACTGTCGACAGTAGCTGTCGATATTATCCGATCGAAGGTGTGTCGGTCGGACAGACCCATTCTGTTCCCGACTAGCCGAGCGATGGAGCCCAGATTATCGACTCACTGTCAGGCGGGGGTGGCAGCCGATGTCCGACTCCCGCAATGCACCAGACTAGCCGACGGTGTCTCCGGATCTTCACCCGACGTCCCACAGTCGAATATCGATATATGATCGGTCAGCTCCCACAAACGTCGTACAACTGCTATGGGCTGCTGTCCTGACAAGGACATGCGACGTGGCCGCCCTGGGGGCATCGTCCTGCCAAGGACATAGGTCAGTCCCAGTGATTTGACAGTCCACGGTGACTTGTCGGTCCGTGGAGACTCTAACAGTCTCCGACGATTTGATAACTCCCCGGTTGTCTGTGCCATTAATGGCGGGACCACGCCGCGCTCTACTATAAAATGGGAAAGGCAACAGTGTTGGTGGGGGGAGGAGGTTTTTCTAAGCTCCTGGGCTCTCTCTCTCTCTCTCCCTAGCTCTCTCCTGCTGAACCTCTGATTCTTTTCTATTATTGTCTAGTCTCCTCTCTGAATTGACCGTTGGAGGGTCCCCACCGGAAGCATCTTCGGTCAGTGTGGACTTCTCTTGCAGGTGCTCGTTCCCGACGATCAGGCGATGAGGGGATTGGTCGCAACAGATTTGGCGCGCCAGGTAGGGGGGATCACGACCTCCACAGAGCTTGAAAAATTCTTTCAAGATGACAAGAACCAGGGTCGGCGATCAAGAGCCACCGGATCGGTGAGGTACTCTTCTCGTCGGGAAGAGGCCTCTCCTCCACCCTCCATGGCGGAACCCAGCTCTCCGCATCTTATGGTGACCACGGAGGCGCAGATCATGGCGATCGTGCGGCAAATGACTGTGCTGACGGATGCAGTCAAAAGCCTTCAACAACAACCAACCCAGTTGCCGCACTCACCGACGGAGCAACCGACGGCGCACCCGATGCCGTCCAGGAGCAGCCGCCGATGCCCATGTCGGTCTCTATCTCCTCCTCAGGAGCAGCCGTCTCAGCATTCCCACCGAAAAGGGGGGAGACGGCCACGGCATGACACCCACCGATCTCAGCATCCCTCTCCTTCCCAGCTGGAGCGAGCGAGGAAGGAGAAGCGGCCGCGGACACCATCCACCTCCTTCTCAGATTCATCAGGAGATTTGACCCCTGGGGTCTCCAAACACTGACGGATCGACGACTACGAATGTAGGTTCGAAGAAATCGATCGTCAGCTTACCCAGCTCCAGGTGGATGGACAGAAGTCTTCGAACAACGTCGACTTCTACACCGCCCAACCTCTCTCTCTCGACTCATCCTCGATGAGTCGATTCTTAGTCGGTTCAAGATGCCTCATATGGAGCCTTACGACGGCTCCACCGACCCAGTTGACCATCTGGAGAGCTACAAGGCTCTCATGACGATCCAAGGGGCAATCGATGCCCTCCTCTGCATCGGCTTCCCCACCACACTTCGCAAAGTTGCCAGGGCTTGGTACTCCAGCCTCCGCTCAGAAAGTATCCACTCCTTCGAGCAGCTCGAGCATTCTTTCGTGGCCCATTTCAGCATCAGTCGGAAGCCGCCACGAATCTCGGACAGCCTTTTCTCCCTCAAGCAGGGAGAAAATGAGATGCTTCGATACTTTGTGACGTGATTCAACGCGGCCACACTTGAGGTTCGGGACCTCAACGAAGATATGGCTATCTCAGCCATAAAGAGGGGGCTGAGAGGGTTCCGATTTACATACTCCTTGGACAAGACCCTCCTCCGGACATATATTGAACTACTGGAGCATGCGTACAAATACATGCGCGCAGACGAAGGAGCTTCCGACCGGCACCTGACCGAGACCAAGGGCCCGAAGGAGAAGCGAAGGAAAGGTCGGGCTCCTGCCGAGCCTAGTGGGCCCCTGACCGACAAACAGGTCTCACCCCAGCAACAGAGCTTGAGATCGCTCCGACGGTGGAGGTCGAGGCCGATGCGTCGCAGGTATGACTCCTATACTCCTCTCTCTGCTCCTCGTACGCAGATTTTGATGGAGATCAAAGGAGAGGAATATCTGTGACGGCCTCCGTCTTTGAAGGCAAAGGGCCTCGACCGACGAAAATACTGTCGATTTCATTAGGGTCACGGCCACAACACCGAACAGTGCATCCAACTCAAGGATGAAATCGAGGCCCTCATATGCCGAGGGTATCTCAAAAAATTTTGAAGGAGCCCGCCGACTCAACCCGTCCCCGACCGACGACCCCAACCGACTGAAGAGGCAGCGAACAACCAGCCCACGGTCGGGGTCATCAACATGATCTCCAAATGACTGGATCGGGGGACGACTGCTGGAGGGGAGTCGACGAAGAAGCTGCACCAAGATGATGTAATTACTTTTACAGATGAAGATGCTCAGAGAATCCAAACTCACCATGACGATGCTATTGTTGTCTCGACAACAATAGCAAATTATGATGTAAGAAGGATCCTTGTTGATAATGGAAGTTCGACTAATATTTTATTCTACTTGACCTTCTCCCGAATGCGACTGTCGGCTGATCGGCTCAAGAGAGTCTCTACATCCCTAGCAGATTTTGCTGGAGATGCTATCACGGTGGAAGGAGAAATTACTCTTCTCGTGACAGTTGAAACCGAACCACGATAAAGCACCGTCCACCTAACCTTTGCGGTCGTCCAAGTACCTTCGGCCTACAGTGCCATACTTGGAAGACCCGGATTAAACGCCCTCACAGCCTACAATGCCATACTTGGGGAGTGTGATAAGTGGTATATTTTTATATTTATTGAAGATATTTTTGGTAATTTATGGTGCTAACATCTTCTTAAAAATCTTAATTTTATGAATTTATTGAATTTTTCTAAAAAATAAAGTGATTTTAAAAAAATATGAAATTAGATATATTTATAAAAAAATAGATGTTAATTTAATTGAGGTATTTAAGTACCAAAATGAAGAAAATTTTTTGAAGAATTTAATACATATTTTTTTAAATTTTTCAGGAGAAAATCAGAGTAAAAATAGAGCTAAAATACTCCAAAAAAATAAAGAAAATAGCCTCCGGTGTATGGTGGACTGGTCGGTCGGTCCACAGAGCCAGGGCGTGGTCCACATGAATAGTTATGCGGTCCACAAGCACGGTTCACAGTGAGAATAAGATCTTGGGCGTGATCCAACGGCTGAGATTCAATCCGACCCAGATCCGACGGTTCAGACTCGTTGCCGACTTTGAATAAGAATCTTTTGCGTGATCCGACGGCCCAGAAGCAATCCATCACGCGATCCAATGGCTGTTATCGCTCCCGACTGTTTTAAGGACTCTTTTGCGTGATCCGACGGCCAGAAGTTCATTAGAACCCAGATCGGACGGCTGACATTTGATCCGACCCTGATAAGGATTATAACTCTGATTTTTTAGCAGATCTGGACGGTCCGAAGCTGATCCGACGGTCAAGAATATTCCTAAGGAGATTTATACGATTTCTAAAGGTTTTAGGACTCCTTTTCCTACCAAAAAATTATGAAAAATTTATCTATAAATAGGAGGTCCGGGAATAAGCTTTGAGAGCAGAAAAATTGAGTAGAGAGTGTAGGAAAAAATAGAGAAAAAAAATAAAATAGCTTTAGGGAACCAAAGAAAAGAAAAAGAAAAACCGATTCGCTCTACGGAGTATGACGGAAGATGGAGAGGTCATCAACCATCTTCCCGACGAAGCTTGGCTGATCAACTTCAGATCCTTGTTACAGTTTTATTTTTATTTTATTATTCTTTTTAAATTCTTTGTACTTGAATTTTAACTTCAATTAATACAAAATTTATTTTCCTGCACTTTAAATTCCTGTCTTTTATTTTTTTTGCACATAGATGCTAGGATCTAATTAGTAGATCTTAGTACCAATTTATTTTTATACTTTTTAAATTTTTATTATTTATTTTTATTGCAAGTAGATGCTAGGACCTAGTTAGTAGATCTTAGTATCCGATTTATTTTTCGCACTTCTAATTTTTGTTTCCGAATTAAATTGCTTTCTCCAAAATTTTATTTTATTTTTGTAAAATCAAAGATTTCAAATCAAAATCCTGCTTTCTCTGTGGATTCGATCCGACTCACTACTTTCTACATATTTTTAATTTTTATTGAAGTCAAAATTTGATTGATAATCATGGTGTCTTAACGACAGCATCTTGATCGTATCAATTTTTGGCGCCGTTGTCGGGGAAGGCATCAATTTTAATGTTTAATTTATTTGATTTTTTTATGACTATTGCTTACTAACTTTTTTTATCTTTTTACAGAAAAAAATTCAAAAATTCAAAAAAAAAGAGAGGAGATAGAAAGCTTCCAAGTTGGTGAGATCAATCCTAACCCTAGCCTTAACTATTTTTTTTAGTATTAATTACTATCTTTTTTAATTAATCTAAAATTCATCCACATAAATTTAATAAAAAATTATATGACAAGAGTAGAAACTTAATTTTTAGGAGCATTCATCATTGTAGATTTATTTTTGGTGATTGCTGGAGATAAGGTAAGCTTTCAAGTTTTATTAGTTCATGCATCTAATTTAGTTGCATAGAACCCCTTGTTTGAAATTGGTTGTGCATATTCATCTCAAATCAATTTAAGGGCAACACCTATAACAAGATAAGGTAGGAATTTCATCACCCTTCCTTGGCCCAAAAATAACCAATCAGCATTCCACATTAACCCTAGCCTAACTAAAATCAAGTAGACATTGGCCCATAGTATTAATCGAGTTCAGTTTTGAGTATTGTGGTGAAGTTAAGTGCAAAGTAAGTTCGAACTCACCCCTAAAACTGGTGTCTAAGGCTAGAGGTTACAAAGGCTCTACCTAAGTGGACTCGTAGTTATTTAAGTGGTTCCGTTAGCTTATCTGGCCAATTCAATTGGTGTCTAAGGAAAACAACGGAGAGACCCCCACGATCCCACCTCTTATCTGGCTAGTTGAAGGAAGTGAGAACAAACCCAATTTGTATCTAGACTAAGCTACTCTACATAGAACTGTTAGGTCTAAGAAACCCGTAGGTGTCTAGGTTTAACTGTTTGCTAACTTGATTGCAATTAACACTTAACCACAACTAATTCTTCTCATCTTACGTCTTTAGGTCTAAGACTTTTCTTAAGGATCTCACCTTTTGAACTTTTTTCTTTCTTTCTTTTCTCTTCTTTTTCTCCTCCTTCTTCTTTAAACAAAAAAAATCTTAACAACACACATATTAGGGTTTGTACTAATACATGCACGGTATAATTTTTTCTGACCTAGTTGAACCTAATCCTAAAATTGAACGACTGATCCATGTTAAACCTGAAAATCAAATGGATGAAAATTCTAAGAACCACCTAGGCAGATGAAAGAATATTTTATTTCTTCTACCTATAATCCATCAATATTTCCATCATTCTATGAGATCAAATATTCAGACTCTAGTCCTAAGGCCGATCTGAACCTAATAGCCCAAAGATTAGATAAAGTCGACATTCTTATCCAGAAATTTGATCAGTTCCTAGCATTAGGTCAACAATCTCCTGCACAATACACACCACCACCTAATTATCAGGAGATTTGTTCTATCTGTGCTAGTTCGGCCCATCATGTGAGTGAATGTTCTACGACTGCACAGTTTCCACCTTTCATTCAAGAACAAGTTCAAACTGCTCAAGGTTACTCCAATCCTGTCAATGACCCATTCTTAAATACATATAACCAAGATTGGAGGAACCATCCTAATTTTTTTTGGAGATCCCAACAGACTCAGGCTCAGACCCAAATTTTTTCTTTGCAAAACTTTCAGAGTAGGCCTCAATACCAAAACTATGCCTATAATAGTGGTCAGCCTAGTCAACCTATCCAGCCATCCTATTACAATCAGCCGTTATACCCACCTCCTCAACAGACCAATCTAGCCGATGATAGATTGAACCAACTTCAATAAATGATCATGACCCAACAGCAATCTCTTGCTAGGCTAGAAGCACAAATAGATCAATTAACTGAATCTACCATGAGGAGAGAACTAGGTCAATTACCAAACGAACAAATACCGAATTTTGAAAATGACCCACCCATCCACCAACTACCTGGACCAAGTCATCAATCCAATGTTCCACCTAAGAATCTCCAATTTGAAAGTGACAATGCAATTTCTGAGTTTAAAAGTGATAGGATTCTTAAGGACTCATACCAAGACCAGGTGAGTGAGGCTAGTACTGATGCTAGCCAAAAAGAGAATTTAGAAGAGGAGATTAGTACTGAGACTAACCCAATAGAAGAACCTGAGCTTAGTACTAATGCTGATCTAAGTGAAGAAAAAAAGAGAGTGGATGAGTTACCCAAGATATATCCATCAAGAGTCTCATTTTCTTTAGCCTTAGAAGCTAGTTCTTCCACTTTAGAATTACTATCTCCTTCAGAATTAAAATTATCCTTGGTCACATCTGAGTACACATGTTTAAAATCAAAAGACACCCTTTCAGCACCCATTACTTCAAACTTAAATCCTAACCTAAAAACTCAATTCATGAGCATTTTAGAAGAACAAATAGGAGAAATTCTCAACAAACAAGGGTCTGTGAATGGGTTTGTGAATTATCTTTCTAAAATTAAAAATAGAGATATGAAATACTTTCTTAAGATTGGCAACAAACTACTGAAATTTATTATAGACCATCTTTCTGAGATTGGCAATCCGAAATCATTAAAATTTGTCAATCCAATATTCCACACGGGATAGGTGAGAGAATCTTTATATGGTCTGGCTGAAGATGGTAAACTTAGCGCTTCCTGGGAGGCAACCCAGTTTTCAATTTCTACTTTTGCCTTTGCTTTCTTTTGCATTTTGTTTAAGATAATCGAGTCTTACTTTGTATCTTTTGTAGGGATCTGAAAATAATATTGGCTAAGTTGGGGAGAGAATCAATTTTGAAAAGACTTATGGATCATGTGATATCTCTCCTTTTCTTTCTCTTTACATGCACCGTTCATTTTTTCTACTCCATTGAGGATAATATCGATTAAGTTGGGGGGGAGAATAAAATTTTTAAGTCCTCAAGTAAGTTAGTATTTAAGCATTTGATTATACTTAAGAATCGAGTTAAACCAAGTATTTTTTTTTTAAAAAAAATTTGATGTACAGATCAGATAGTTTATGAGATATTGAGGGATCAAGTATTAAGAAAACTCAATAAAGAGTTAAGTTTAGAACTTAAACAGTTTTTTTTGAGCATTTCTAAATTTTTCTACCAGCATCAAAGGAGAGTTTACTTTCTATGGATTTGTGTAGAGTAACTATATATTTCTTCATATATTTAAAAAAATAAATAAAGTAATTTTTAAAAATTTTAAATTTCTTTGATTTTCTTGTAAATATAACTTACTAACCAAAAATTGATGCGATTGCGATGCTGTCGTTAAGACACTGTGATTATCAATCAAATTCTGACTTCAATAAAAATTAAAAATATGTAGAAAGTAGTGAGTCGGATCGAATCCACAGAGAAATCAGGATTTTAATTTGAAATCTTTGATTTTACAAAAAGAAAATAAAATTTTGGAGCAAGCAATTTAAGTCAGAAATAAAAATTAAAAGTACGAAAAATAAATCGGGTACTAAGATCTACTAACTAGATCGTAGCATCTACTTACAATAAAAATAAATAATAAAAATTTAAAAAGTATAAAAATAAATTAGTACTAAGATCTACTAATTAGATCCTAGCATCTTCGTGCAAAAAATAAAAGACAGAAATTTAAAGTGCAAAAAAATAAATTTTACATTAATTAAAATTAAAATTCAAGTACAAAAAATTTAAAAGAAATAATAAAATAAAATAAAAATAAAACTATAACAAGAATCTGAAGTTGATCAGCCAAGCCTCGTCGGAAAGATGGTTGATGACCTCTCCATCTTCCATCGTACTCCGTAGAGCGAACCGACTTTTCTCCTTTTTTTCTTTGGGTCCTTAAAGCTATTTTATTTTTTTTCTCTATTTTTTTTTATACTCTCTACTCAATTTTTCTGCTCTCTAAGCTTATTCTCGGACTCCCTATTTATAGATGAATTTTTTATGATTTTTTGGTAGGAAAAGGAGTCCTAAAATCCTTAGAAATCGTATAAATCTCCTTAAAAATATTTCTGAACGTCGGATCAGCTTCGGACCGCCCAGATCTGCTTAAAAATTAGAGTTATAATCCTTATCAGGGTTGGATCAAATGTCAGCTGTCTGATCTGGGTTTTGATGAAGTTCTGGCCGTCGGATCGCGTAAAAGAATCCTATTCAAAGTCGGCATCGAGTCTGAACCGTCGGATCTGGGTCGATTGAATCTCAGCCGTTGGATCGCGCCCAAGATCTTATTCTCGCTGTGAACCACGCCTGTGGACTGCGTAACTATTCCTGTGGACTGACAGACTGGTCCACCGTACACCGGAGGCTATTTTTTTTATTTTTTTAGGATATTTTAGCTCCATTTTTGCTTTGATTTTCTCTTGAAAAATTAAAAAAAATATGCATTAAATTTCTAAAAAATTTTTCTTCATTTTGATGCTTAAATTACTCAATTAAATTAACATCTATTTTTTTATAAATATATCTAATTTCATATTTTTTTCAAAATCACTTTATTTTTTAGAAAAATTTAATAAATTCATGAAATTATGATTTTTAAGAAGATGTTAGCACTATAAATTACCAAAAATACTTTCAATAAATATAAAAATATACTACTTATCACACTCCCCAACTTGAACTTTGCTCGTCCTTGAGTAAAGAAAGAATTTAGAATTAAGTACCGCTTAACTTAAAGTTTCGAATTTCATCAAATAATTTTCAAAAGACTATTGATATTCAGTAGAGTATAAATGAGATATATCATTGGGGTATTAATACTAGTCAATATGAGAGTTAAACTAAGAACACTAAACTTTTTCTGAACTTTTTCAAATTATCTCTACCTTTATCTCCAAATTATTAACTTTCATATGGACAAGTATATTTACTTCTATCCTTCATTTATTATTTATTTTATTACTATTATAATTATTATTTTTTTAATATTATACCGCTATTGAGTGTCTTAACCCCTTAAGCTTTCTGTTTGACTCATGTAGCGAGTTTTCAGTCAATGACTCCCAAACCAGATGGCTTTAGGGTACTAGGTATAAAATACCCCTCGAACCTACTTGCTCGAATCAAACAGGCTACGAGTTAAAACTAGCTTTACAACAAAGCTTCTTTGCCCTTCATACCTTTTGACGTGAAA
Source organism: Elaeis guineensis (assembly GCF_000442705.2). Classification (NCBI taxonomy): domain Eukaryota; kingdom Viridiplantae; phylum Streptophyta; class Magnoliopsida; order Arecales; family Arecaceae; genus Elaeis; species Elaeis guineensis. The sequence goes on along the minus strand of NC_025993.2, from coordinate 164,333,988 downwards.
CTCAATGTTTGCTTAGGCAAAGAGGCCCGATTACTCAACATGAAGTACTTGAAATTTTTTTTTTTTAAATATATGAAGAAATATATAGTTACTCTACACAAACCCATAGAAAGTAAACTCTCCTTTGATGCTGGTAAAAAAAAAATATTTAGAAATATTCAAAGAAAACTGTTTAAGTTCTAAACTTAACTCTTTATTGAGTTTTCTTAATACTTGATCCCTCAATATCTCACAAACTCTCTGATCTGTACATCAATTTTTTTTAAAAAATACTTGGTTTAACTCAATTCTTAAGTATAATCAGATGCTTAAATACTAAATACTAACTTACTTGAGAACTTTAAAAATTTAAAAATTTTTATTATCCCCTCCAACTTAATCGACATTATCCTCAATGGAGTAGAAAAAATGAACGGTGCATGTAAAGAGAAAGAAAAGGAGAGATATCACCTGATCCATAAGTCTTTTCAAAACTGATTCTCTTCCCAACTTAGCCAATATTATTTTCAGATCCCTACAAAAGACACAAAGCAAGACTCGATTATCCTAAACAAAATACAAAAGAAAGTAAAAGCAAAAGCAGAAATTGAAAACTGGGTTGCCTCCCAGGAAGCGCTAAGTTTACCATCTTCAGCCAGACCATATAAAGATTCTCTCACCTATCCCGTGTTGAATATTGGATTGACAAATTTTAATGATTTCGGATTGCCAATCTCAGAAAGATGGCTTATAATAAATTTTAGTAGTTTGTTGCCAATCTTAAGAAAGTATTTCACATTTCTATTTTTAATTTTAGAAAGATAATTCACAAACCCATTCACAGATCCTTGTTTGTTGAGAATTTCTCCTATTTGTTCTTCTAAAATGCTCATGAATTGAGTTTTTGGATTAGGAGTTAAGTTTGAAGTAATAGGTGCTGAAAGGATGTCTTTTGATTTTAAACATGTGTACTCAGATGTGACCAAGGGTAATTTCAGTTCTGGAGGAGGTAATTTTAAAGTGGAAGAACCGGCTTCTGGGGCTGAAGGGAATAGAACTTTTGGTGAATATAGCTTGGGTAACTCATCCACTCTCTTCTTTTCTTCACTTAGATCAGCATCAGTACTAAGCTCAAGTTCTTCTATTGGGTTAGCTTCAGTACTAACCTTTTCTTCTAAATTCACATTTTGACTAGCATCATACTAGCCTCACTCACCTGGTCTTGGTATAGGTCATTAAGAATCTTTTCACTTTTAAGCTCAGAAATTGCATTGTCACTTTCAAATTGGAGATTCTTAGGTGGTACATTGGATTGATGACTTGGTCCAGGTAGTTGGTGGATGGGTGGGTCATTTCCAAAATTTGGTATTGGTTCATTTGGTAATTGACCTAGTTCTCTCCTCATGGTAGATTCAGTTAATTGATCTATTTGTGCTTCTAGCCTAGCGAGAGATAGCTGTTGGGTCATGATCATTTGTTGAAGTTGGTTCAATCTATCATCGGCTAGATTGGTCTGTTGAGGAGGTGGGTATAACGGTTGATTGTAATAGGATGGCTGGATAGGTTGACTAGGCTGACCACTATTACAGGCATAGTTTTGGTATTGAGGCCTACTCTGAAAGTTTTGCAAAGAAAAAATTTGGATCTGAGTCTGAGTCTGTTGGGATCTCCAAGAAAAATTAGGACGGTTCCTCCAATCTTGGTTATATGTATTTAAGAATGGGTCATTAACAGGATTGGAGTAACCTTGAGCAGTTTGAACTTGTTCTTGAATGAAAGATGAAAACTGTGCAGCCGTGGGACATTCGCTCACATGATGGACGGACTAGCACAGATAGAACAAATCTTCTGATAATTAGGTGGTGGTGTGTATTGTGTAGGAGATTGTTGACCTAATGCTAGAAACTGATCAAATTTCTAGGCAAGAAGGTCGACTTTATCTAATCTTTGGGCTATTAGGTTCAGATCGGCCTTAGGACTAGAGTCTGAATATTTGATCTCATAGAATGATGGAAACATTGATAGATTATAGGTGGAAGAAATAAAATATTCTTTCATCTGCCTAGGTGGTTCTTAGAATTTCTAGCCATTTGATTATCATGTTTAACATGGATCAGTCGTTCAATTTCAGAATTAGGTTCAACTAGGTCAGAAAAATTATACCTGCATGTATTAATGCAAACCCTATTATGTGTGTTGTTGAGAAATTTTTTTTTTTTAAGGAGGAGGAGAAAAAGAAGAGAAAAGAAAGAAAGAAAAATATTTTAAAGGTGAGATCCTTAAGAAAAATCTTAGACCTAAAGACGTAAGATGAGAAGAATTAGTTGTGGTTAAGTGTTAATTGCAATCAAGTTAGCTAATAGTTAAACCTAGACACCTACAGGTTTCTTAGACCTAACAGTTTGATGTAGAGTGGCTTAGTCTAGATACAAATTGAGTTTGTTCTCACTTTTTTCAACTAGCCAGGTAAGAGGTGAGATCGTGGGGGTCCCCCCGTTGCTTGCCTTAGACACCAATTGAATTGGCCAGGTAAGCTAACGGAACCAATTAAATAACCACGAGTCCACTTAGGCAGAGCCTTTGTAACCTCTTGCCTTAGACACTAGTTTCAGGGGTGAGTTCGAACTTACTTTGCACTTGACTTCACCACTCTTCTCAAACTGAACTCAATTGATCCTAGGGGTCAATGTCTACTTGATTTTAGTTAGGTTTGGGTTAATGTGGGATGCTGGTTGGTTGTTTTTGGGCCAAAGGAGGGTGATGAAATCTCTACCTTATCTTGTTATGGATGTTGTCCTTAAATTGATTTGAGATGAATATGCACAACCAATTTCAAACAAGGAGTTCTATGCAACTAAATTAGATGCATGAAGTTAATAAAACTTGAAAGCTTACCTTGTCTCCAGCGATCACTAAAAATAAATCTACAATGATGAATGCTCCTAAAAATTAAGTTTCTACTCTTGTCATGCAATTTTTATTAGGTTTATGTGGATAAATTTTAGATTAATTAAAAAAAATAGTTAAGGCTAGGGTTAGGATTGATCTCACCAACTTGGAAGCTTTCTATCTTCCCCTTTTTTTTTGAATTTTTGAATTTTTTTCTGCAAAAAGATAAAAAAAGTTAGTAAGCAATAGTCACAAGAAAATCAAAAAAAATAAATATTTAAATTGGTGCCTTCTCCGGCAACGACGCCAAAAATTGATATGATCGTGATGCTGTCGTTAAGACATCGTGATTATCAATCAAATTCTGACTTCAATAAAAATTAAAAATATGTAGAAAGTAGTGAGTTGGGTCGAATCCACAGAGAAAGCAAAATTTTGATTTGCAATTTTTGATTTTACAAAAAGAAAATAAAATTTTAGAGAAAGCAATTTAAGTCGGAAACAAAAATTAAAAGTACGAAAAATAAATCGGGTACTAAGATCTACTAACTAGATCCTAGTATCTACTTGCAATAAAAATAAATAATAAAAATTTAAAAAGAATAAAAATAAATTGGTATTAAGATCTACTAATTAGATCCTAGCATCTACGTGCAAAAAATAAAAGATAGAAATTTAAAGTGCAGAAAAATAAATTTTACATTAATTGAAATTAAAATTCAAGTATAAAAAATTTAAAAAGAATAATAAAATAAAATAAAAAAAAACTGTAACAAGGATCTGAAGTTGATCAGCCAAGCCTCATCAGAAAGATGGTTGATGATCTTTCCGTGTTCCGTCGTACTTCGTAGAGCGAACCGGCTTTTCTCCTTCTTTTTCTTGGGTCCCTAAAGTTATTTTATTTTTTTTCTCTATTTTTTTCTACACTCTCTACTCAATTTTTCTGCTCTCTAAGCTTATTCCCAGACTTCCTATTTATAGATGAATTTTTCATGATTTTTTGGTAGGAAAAGAAGTCCTAAAACCCTTAGAAATCGTATAAATCTCCTTAGAAATATTTCTGGCCGTCGGATCAGCTTCGGACCGCCCAGATCTGCTCAAAAATCAGAGTTATAATCCTTATCATGGTCGGATCAAATGTCAGCCGTTCGATCTAGGTTCTGATGAAGTTCTGACCATCGGATCGCGCAAAAGAATCCTATTCAAAGTCGGCATCGAGTCTGAACCGTCGGATCTGGGTCGGATTGAATCTCAGTCGTTGGATCGCGCCCAAGATCTTATCCTCACTGTGAACCGTGCCTGTGGACCATGTAACTATTCCTGTGGACCACGACCTGGCTCTGTAGACCGACTGACCGGTCCACCGTACACCGGAGGCTATTTTCTTTGTTTTTTAGGATATTTTAGCTCCATTTTTGCTCCGATTTTCTCCTGAAAAATTGGAAAAAATATGCACTAAATTCCTCAAATTTTTTTTTTCATTTTAGTGATTAAATTACTTAATTAAATTAATATCTATTTTTTTATAAATATATCTAATTTTATATTTTTTTTAAAATCACTTTATTTTTTAGAAAAATTCAATAAATTCATGAAATTATGATTTTTAAGAAGATGTTAGCACTATAAATTACCAAAAATACCTTCAATAAATATAAAAATATACTATTTATCACTACTTCATGTTGAGTAATCGGACCTCTGTTGCCCAGCTATGCAACCCAAGAGGGGGGGTGAATTGAGTTTCTAAAAATTTTAAACTTAACTTATACCTTATGAAGATTGTTTAACAATAGCAAGAAAAATAAGGAGAGTATAGTTGATTCAAGGCTAATGGTTAAATGCAAGAATGCAAGAGAATAAGAGGTTCTAAAAGAGGAGAAATTAAGCATGACACAAACAAGGAAATTTATAGTGGTTCGGTGCCAACCTTGCACCTACATCCACTCCCCAAGCTCCTACTTGGGAATTTCAATCCACTAACTTGTATTCAACCTGAATACACTCGTCGGAAACTCTGACTCTAGCTATCCCAAGCTAATCCACTTATTTTCCGGGTACAAGCCAACCCAATACAATCCGATTCAAGGTTCGGATCAATCTTTTCACGTTTTGGAATCCTTCCAAAATAAAAGCAATAACTCAAAAGGAGTATTACAATTAATAGCATAGAAAATACAAAGGAAGCTCCTTTAATGAGTGAATGAAGCTTTAAATACACTTTACTCAAATAGAAGAAAGCTCTTTCTGATTTTCTCAAGGTGGTTGGAGACTTGAATGAGCACTTGAGGAGTTGGTGAACTTGAATTAAAAGCTTCTTGAATGCTTTGAGTGGGCTTTTGCTTAGGGCTGAAAAGTATGCTTGAAAATCCTCTTTTCAAAAATCTTTCTCCTTTTTCTCTATCTCTCTTTCTTCTTTTTTTTTTTGATTCTCACTTTTAAGTCCCTTTATATATCTTCAAATAATGGTGGAGAGTAATCTGGACTGAAATAGAGCCGTTAGACCATATTAAATGAGTATTAAATACACTTAAAATGAGTTAAAAATTAGCCGTTGTAGAACTTTTCCGTCACAGGGGTCGACTCATGGGGTCGACTCATGCTCATGGGTCGACTCATGGGATCGATCTTTGTGGAAAACATCAGAAAATAATGGTTCTGTAATTTTGGCCTAAAAATAGTAGAGGTCGACTCATGGGGTCGACTCATGCCTGGGGGTCGACCCATGGGGTCGACTCATAGACTGTGCCAGCCAAAAAATTCTGCGTGCCATTCAGCCCTTTGTGCCATGAGTTGACTCATGGGGTTGACTCAATTTTATAAACATGAATATCTTTCAAAATACACATCCAAAAATTATAAAATTTTCTCTAATGGATCACAAATCTTCTGTTCTTGCTCTTGATGCTTTCAAATCAGAATTTGATAAAATTATGATTTTGCTCTTGAAATACAATAAGTCTTTTTCAAGCAAAAATCATTAGTAACCCCCTCAAATGCTCTGTAATCATCAAAATCAATTCAAGGAGCAACAATCTTCTCCTTTTTGATGATGACAAAATACTTGAGTAAAAGCATATATAAAGCATTGAATATAAATTTTAAATTTATGAAGATGCATTATTTAAATATTATAGCCAAGTATTGGAATGAAATGCATCATAAGTAGTTTGAAGATAAATGTGAAATTTGCTACCAATTTGAAAATTGCTTATAAATGCATTTGCTTGGAAAGAAGAGCTGATTTGGATTCTTTGGCATATGACACACATGTGCCCATTTGCTTATATTGCTCATTTGCCAAACAATTTGCTGATTGCTTATTTGCTTTTGATTCTTTACTCCCCCTATTTGACAGCATCAACAAAGATTCTCTACTCCCCCTTTTTGAACATATCTTCTATTCCTTCTTTTTTATGGGATCAATTTTAGTTCTCTAGCTTCCTTCTTTAATTGCTTATTGCTTTACCATTTTGTATTGCTTATTGCTTTACTCTTTTGTATTGCTTATTGCTGTACTCCCCCTTAATATAGCAATCATAAAAGATATATCAATTTGCTCATTTAAAAGATATTGCTATTCAAATTTTTTACAATTTAAAAGTAATTCAAGTGGATCACATTCAGAGATATTCATTGAAAGTCAAAGTATATATATATCCAAAAGATGAGTGAGTACAAAGATGGTTCAATACATAGATGTTGACTTGGAATACAAAAGACATGGATAGAGACTATCCAAAAATCAAACAGTCAACATTGCATTACATATCCTAAACAAAAACTAAAGAAAAGACTAACTACACAGGATCTAGTAGAGATCATGACTGGATGGATTAGAGTCAGATGAATCAGAGATGGGATGAGGAGATGAAGGATCACGACCAAGGGCTCGACCTCGACCGCGTCTGCCTCTGCCACGGATGGAGGTGCCGGCACGAGTGGACGGATGAGAAGATCCTGAAGGCTAAGAAGCAACAGACTGAGCTACAAGAGAGAGTCTGATGGTGTCCAGAAGGTTTAAGGCTCTCGAAACAGACTGTAGCAGTGCAGTGAACTGGGTGGAAGCATGCTCACTAGAGCCTCTGATCTCTCTCCTCAGAAAGTCAAATCCGCTCTCCAAGACTCCTCGCAGTCTGGCTGCCTCCGCAGATAGGTCTGAGACCTCAGTGATGTCCTCATGTGGCTGTAGATGGGCTATAGCCAGTATTTGCCTCTGTAAGTCAAATCCTCTGGCAGTCAGTCTCACCACACAACCCTCAAGCTGCTCGATGCGAACTGACTGATCAGAAATCATCTGGAACACAGTGGAGATGTGGGGGATCAGTGCCTGATCAGATATATCATGAAATGTCGATCCCTGAGCAAAAGATGAAGTACCCATCTGACGAGATAGTATAGAAGCTACGCGCTGAGATATCATCTCTATCTGGTTGTTAGCCAATCTAATCTCTGAGGCAAGTGCTCTGCTGTCTGGCTACTGGACTGGAGTGTGCCTCCTCTTAGACTTTGATGGCCTAGCCTCAAGGTCAGAAACAAACTGAATGTATGGAGATACAGCCCTGTGATCATGGAGAGGTGATGAAGGACCTTTCTCCTCAGCTCTGTCCTCAGCTCTCTCTTCTACACCTTTAGTCCAACCACCATCAGTCTTAGTAAATCTCATGCGGTGCAAAGTATGGCGGTTGATGGTGTCAGAGTGAGAAAGCCTAGCTACTGCCTCCCCCTCAAAGCTAACTCCAAACCTCTTGAATACTAAAGTGAGAGCCATACCGAAAGGCAGATGTGCCTTGGATCTATTCAGGGTTTCTCTCATAGCCTCAATCATTAAAGCTGGGAGGTTCAGGGGGGTTTGGGTAATCACATGAAACATAATGCAGATATCTCGATCAGAGAGAAGATCATGTCTACCACTTCTAGGGAAGAATAACTTAGTTACCATTTGATGTAGTATCCTCATCTCAATGGAAAGGATTTTGGCTTCTAATTTGTTTAGGCTTCCCGAGAAGGTTCTTCCTAGAATCACATTAATTCCCTCCTCCTTAACTGGGAGTTCCATGTTTGAGTATCCCTCACAGGATAAATGAAGAATTTCTCCCAAAAGCATAGGATCTAGACTGATTTCTATATCCTTAACAGTGGATCTTACTATTTCACTGCCATAGCTCAAGTTCAGATAAAATTCCCTAACCAGATCCACATAGGTATTTTCTTTAAGTGAGCAGTAGAATTTCCAACCTTGATCCTTAATTTTTGATCCGATAGAGAACTCCTCCTTTCAAAAAATCTAAAATCTATATTTTTGTCGGGTTCTACCTTCCTATCAGATAAGGGAATCTTACTGGGACTTATTGGAGATCGAGAAGTAGCTGGAGCAGATGCCGGAGCAGGGATTGAAGCTGATGAGGTTTCGGTTGCCTGTCTCTTCCGACGCATACCCTCTTCCAACCTGCGGACCGATTTTCTTCTTTGTGGGAGCTTCATTTTCGAAGCCATTTGCACTGACAAGACTAGCACGGAGCTTGGGAAAGCAAATGGGAGGGTGAGATGGAGGGTTTCTAGTGAAAGGATAGGGATTTTTGGAGGAGTGATACCCCGATTTGGAAGAGATGGGTAGAATCTAGGGCACGCTCAAACCGCTCCAAATGAAGAGGGAGAAGGGGAGGAACTTGGTTCCTAAGGGTCGATTTGAGGTGTAAGAGGCGGTGGGAGAAGAGTCTTAAGGGAAAACTTGGGTTTGGAGAAGAAAAGGAGGAGACCTATGGCTTGGAGGAAGGAAGAAGATGATGTGTCGGGTCGGCTCAAGGAGGGATTTTCAACAAAAAGAGAGAGAGCCCATGGGATTTGGCCAAAAATTTCAAGTTTGCCCTTGGGTCGACCCTAGGGGTCGACTCATGGCACAGAGAAATTCAAAAAAATGATGAAACAATTTTCAAAAAATTTGAAACTTTAGAAGAAAGATATTTACTCAAAGATTAATTATGAGAATAATAATTTTGAGCTTTTAAGCCCAAGAGAAATGATGAGAATTAAGTTCAAAGAGTTTTTGATATTGATCCCTTGGGATCAGTGAGATATTTAAGCAGATGGATCAAGGATTCCTAGTTCTCTCTTAATTTCATAAAATCTATCTTCACTTAGGGCCTTTGTAAAGATGTCGGCTAATTATTTTTCAGTACAAACATAGTCAAGAATTATGTCTTTATTTTGAACATGTTCTCTTATGAAATGATGCATGATTTTAATATGTTTAGATCTAGAATGCTGAATTAGATTTTTAGTAAGATTTATAGCACTAGTGTTATCACATCTTATGGGAGTTTCATTAAGTTTGATACCAAAATCTTCGAGTTGTTGCTTAATCCACAAGATTTGAGTACAACAACTTTCGACTGCAATGTATTCGGCCTCGGCCGTAGATAGTGCTACCGAATTTTGTTTCTTGCTAAACCAGGAGATTAGGTTAACACTAAGAAATTGGTAAGTTTCACTAGTACTTTTTCTATCTAATCTACATCCAACAAAATCAGCATCTGAATATCCTATTAAGTCAATTAATGAGTCCTTAGAGTACCATAATCCTAGAGTTTGTGTACCATTTAAATATCTAAGAATTCTTTTAACTGCATTCAAGTGTGATTCTTTTGGATTTGATTGAAATCGAGTACAAAGACAAACACTAAACATAATATCAGGTCTACTAGCAGTTAAATATAGTAGAGAGCCAATCATACCTCTATAAAATTTTAAGTCTACATTTTTACCTTCTTCATCCTTGTCAAGTTTACATGAAGGGCTCATGAGTGTGCCAATTACTTTGGAGTTCTCCATTCCAAATCTTTTGAGTAATTCTCATGTGTACTTGCTTTGGGTGATAGAGATTCCTTCGTTTGTTTGTTTGATTTGGAGTCCGAGGAAGAATGTAAGTTCTTCCATCATACTCATCTCAAACTCCCCCTGCATGAGCTTTGCAAAAATAATATTATCAACATATATTTGTATAACTAATATATCATCTTGATTTCTTTTAATGAAAAGGGTTGTGTCTACATTACCTCTTGAGAAACCATTGTTAAGTAAAAATTTGCTTAGCCTTTCATACCAAGCCCTGGGTGCTTGTTTCAAACCATATAGAGCTTTATTTAATTTAAAAATATGATTAAAAAAAGCATGATTTTAAAAATCTAGGGGTTGTTCTACATAGACTTCTTCAGCAATATATCCATTTAAAAAGGTACTTTTGACATCCATTTGGAATAATTTAAATTTCATAAAGCAAGCATATGCAAGTAGAAATCTAATTGCTTCTAATCTAGCAACAGGTGCAAAGGTCTCATCAAAATCAATTCCTTCTTCTTGATTATAACTTTTAGCAACTAATCTTGCTTTATTTCTTATTACATTTCCATGTTCATCTAATTTATTCTTAAAAACCCATTTTGTGCCAATTATTGAATAATTTTTAGGTCTAGATACTAAAGTCCATACATTATTTCTTTCAAATTAATTAAGTTCTTCTTGCATTGCATTAATCCAATTATAATCTTTTTCAGCTTCTTCAATGATTTTAGGTTCATGATGAGAGACAAAAGCAAGATGATTGAATGCATCTTTAAGTGAAGAACGAGTTCTTACACCCTGTGAAGGATCACCAATAATTAGTTTCTTGAGGTGATTGTGAACATACCTCCATTCTTTGGGTAGATCATTTGTACCTTGAGGTTGTTCTTGTTGTTCTTCACCTCCCTCATCCTGTTTGTCTTCATGTTCCTCATCATTTTGAATTATTGAATCTTTCAGAGTGATCTCCTTCATTCCTTCTATAAGAGGATCTGCATCATCAACATCTTTATTCTTCCTTGAAGGAAGATCGTTAGTTTCATCAAAGACAACATGTATTGACTCCTCTACTACTAAGGTTCTTTTGTTAAAAACTCTAAAAGCTTTACTAGAGGAGGAGTAACCAAGAAAAATCGCTTCATCGAATTTTGCATCAAATTTTCCAAGTCTTTCTTTACCATTGTTTAACACAAAACATCGGCAACCAAAAATATGAAAATATGCAATATTAGGTTTTTTTCCTTTCCAAAGCTCATAGGGGGTTTTCTTTAAAATTTATCTAATTAAAGCACGATTCAATATGTAACATGCTATGTTAATAGCTTCCGCCCAAAAGTATCTTGGAAGGTTACTTTCACATAGTATGGTACGGGTCATTTCTTCTAGGGTTCTATTTTTCCTTTCTACTACCCCATTTTGTTGGGGTGTCCTAGGTGCTGAAAAATTATGGCCTATTCCTTTTTCATCATAAAACTTTTCGAAATCTTGATTTTCAAATTCGGTTCCATGATCACTTCGAATATTTTGAATTGAAAATCTTTTCTCATTTATGACTTTTCGATAAAATTTAGAGAAAACTTGAAAAGTTTCATCCTTGTGTGTCAAAAAGAAAATTCATGTAAAATGAGAGAAATCATCAATAATTACAAAACCATATCATTTTTCTCCTAGACTAGTAGTTCTAGTAGGTCCAAATAAATTCAAGTGCAATAGCTCTAATGGTCTAGAAGTTGAAATAATATTTTTAGATTTGAATGAAACTCGTGTTTGTTTACCTAGTTGGCATGCATCACAGATTCTATCCTTTTCAAAGTTCAATTTTAGCAAACCAAGAACCAATTCCTTCTTAATGAGTTTTGAAAGTGAATGCATGCTAATATGTGCAAACCTACGATGCCAAAGCCAATTAGTCTCATTAATTTTGGCATTCAAGGATACTAGGCATTGCATGTTTATCTTGGATAGATCATTCAAATCTACCATATAAACATTACCATATCTATGTCCAACAAATTTAATACCTTCATTAATAGGACTAGTTACAATGCAAATAGAAGATTCAAAAATAACTTTATATCCTTTATCACAAAATTGACTAATGCTTAGTAAATTATGCTTTAAACCATCTACTAACAAAATATTTTCAATGTACTTGAAGGGAGTGATACCAATGTTACCTATACCGATGATCTTTCCTTTACCATTGTCTCCAAAGGTAACCATCCCTCCATTCTTAGCATCAAGTGTGATGAATTAGGATTCATCACCAGTCATGTATCTCGAGCATCCGTTATCAAGATACCATTTCCCTCCATTCTTAGCATCAAGTGTGATGAATTGAGATTCATCACCAGTCATGTATCTCGAGCATCCGCTATCAAGATACCATTTTTTATTTGCTCCTTGGGATGCTAGACACACCTGCAGGCAAAAGTCAAATTTTTGCTTTAGGTACCCAAGCTTTCTTGGGTCCTTTTTGGTTAGTCATAATGGTTTCTTTTGGAACCCATATTTTTTTTACATTTGAGTTTACAGATTTGTTAGAGAAACAAGTGTATGACTTGTGTCCTACTCTACCACATTTGAAGCAAGTAATATTAGAAAACTTGTTACTTGAAGAGTTTACATAGATATTTTTCAGATACTTTTGTTTCTTCAAGGGGTTATAGCCAAGTCCAGCCTTATCATACACGGCCTTTTGATTTTCAAGAATCATATTAAGTTTATTAGAACTCAAGGTGAATTTTTTAACTATTGATTTTAGCTTGGCAATTTCATTCTTTAAATTTTGATTTTCTTGAAACCGGATAGATTTTTCAATTGAAATGCTCTCATTTTGTTTCAGTAAAGATTGATTTTTTGATTTTAGATCTTTGTTCTTTATCCCTAGTTTCTTTAGTTCATCAATTAAATCATAAAAAGCTTCATGAAGTTCTTCAAAGGTAAAGCCACTAGAAGTTTCAGAATTTATCTCATTTTCATGTACCATAAGGCACAAGTTGGCTTGTTCAGTTGAGTCTTCCTCTTCGGAGCTTGAGTCATCACTTCCACTCCAAGTGGCCATCATGGCCTTCTTCTTGTACTTTTTGGGATCCTTCTTCAGTTGTGGGCATTCAGACTTAAAGTGTCCTGATTTTTTGCATGCATAGCAGATAAGGGGTTGGTTTTTATCCTTTTCTTTGCTATATTCCCCTTTTGTGAGTGGCCTCTTCCTCATTCCTTATTTCCTTTTCTTCAAAAACTTCTTGAACCTTCTGGTAATGAGAGCCATCTCTTCATCCTGCTCTTCATTTTCGGTGTCATCAGTTTCTTCATCAAGTTGAGCTATGGATTTGAGCGCGATTGTTCTCTTCTTTTTAACTTCTTCCTCTTGATGTTGTTTCATGCTCAGCTCATGTGTCATTAGTGATCCAAGAAGCTCTTCCAAAGGTAGGATGTTCAGATCTTTGGCTTCTTGGATAGCGGTCACTTTGACTTTCCAAGTTCTTGGTAAGGACCTGAGAATCTTTTTTACGAGCTCACTGTTAGAATAGGACTTACCAAGACTCTTTAAACTATTTATAATATCAGTAAAGCGAGTAAACATTTCAGTTATAGATTCATCATGCTCTATTTTAAAAAGTTTATATTTATGCACGAGCATGTTAATTTTGGACTCCTTTACTTGATTAGTTCCTTCATGGGTTACTTCTAATCTATCCCATATTTTTTTAGCAGATATGCAAGTTGAAATGCGATTGAATTCATTAGTATCAAGAGCATAATACAAAACATTCATAGCTTTAGCATTTAGTTGGGCTATTTTCTTATCAACCTCATCCCAATCTTTTTCGAATTTGGCTGATTCCACACCATCAATAATTTTAGTGGGTGTGTGAGGGCCGTTTACTATGATACTCCACATATCATAGTCAAGTACTTGAATGAAGATTTTTATCCGAGCTTTCCAATAGGTATAGTTGGACCCATTGAAAAGTGAAGATCGGTTAGTGGACTGCCCCTCAGCTAGAGAAGTGCCAACTTGAGTTGCCATAGATCTTTAACTCTTTGATTGATTAGATCAAAGTAGGGCTAGAGCACCGGGCTCTGATACCACTTGTTGTCCAGCTATGCAACCCAAGAGGGGGGAGGGTGAATTGAGTTTCTAAAAATTTTAAACTTAACTTATACCTTATGAAGATTGTTTAACAATAGCAAGAAAAATAAGGAGAGTATAGTTGATTCAAGGCTAATGGTTAAATGCAAGAATGCAAGAGAATAAAGAGGTTCTAAAAGGAGAGCAATTAAGCACGACACAAATAAGAGAATTTATAGTGGTTCGGTGCCAACCTTGCACCTACATCCACTCCCCAAGCTCCTACTTGGGAATTTCAATCCACTAACTTGTATTCAACCTGAATACACTCGTCGGAAACTTCGACTCTAAATATCCCAAGCTAGTCCACTTATTTCTCGGGTACAAGCCAACCTAATACAATCCGATTCAAGGTTCGGATCAATCTTTCCACGTTTTGAAATCCTTCCAAAATAAAAGCAATAACTCAAAAGGAGTATTATAATTAATAGCACAGAAAATACAAAGGAAGCTCCTTTAATGAGCGAATGAAGCTTTAAATACACTTTACTCAAATAGAAGAAAGCTCTTTCTGATTTTTTCAAGGTGGTTGGAGACTTGAATGAGCACTTGAGGAGTTGGTGAACTTGAATTAAAAGCTTCTTGAATGCTTTGAGTGGGCTCTTGCTTAGGGCTGAAAAGTATGCTTGAAAATTCTCTTTTCAAAAATCTTTCTCCTTTTTCTCTATCTCTCTTTCTTCTTTTTTTTTTTGATTCCCACCTTTAAGTCCCTTTATATATCTTCAAATAATAGTGGAGAGTAATCTGGGCTGAAATAGAGCCGTTAGACTACATTAAATGAGCATTAAATGCATTTAAAATAGATTAAAAATTAGCCGTTGTGAAACTTTTCCATCACAAGGGTCGACTCATGGGGTCGACTCATGCTCATGGGTCGACTCATGGGGTCGACCTTTGTGGAAAACAGCAGAAAATAATGGTTCTGTAATTTTGGCCTAAAAACAGCAGAGGTCGACTCATGCCTGGGGGTCGATCCATGGGGTCGACTCACAGACTGTGCCAGCCAAAAAATTCTGCGTGCCATTCAGCCCTTTGTGCCATGAGTCGACTCATGGGGTCGATTCAATTTTACAAACATGAATATCTTTCAAAATACACATCCAAAAATTATAAAATTTTCTTCAATGGATTATAAATCTTCTGTTCTTGCTCTTGATGCTTTCAAATCAGAATTTGATAAAATTATGATTTTGCCTCTGAAATACAATAAGTCTTTTTCAAGCGAAAATCATTAGTAACCCCCTCAAATGCTTTGTAATCATCAAAATCAATTCAAGGAGCAACAGCCTCTTTACCTAAGCAAGCATTGAGTTTCGCATCAAAAGGTATGAAGGGCAAAGAAACTTTGTTGTAAAGTTAGTTTTAACTCGTAGCCTATTTGATTCGAGCAAGTAGATTCGAGGGGTATTCTATACCTAGTGCCATAAAGCCATCTGGTTTGAGAGTCATTGACTGAAAACTCGCTACATGGGTCAAATAGAAAGCTTAAGGGGTTAAGACACTCAATAGCGGTACAACGTTAAAAAAAATAATAATAAAAAAAAATTAATAAATTAAAGACAGAAGTAACAATATACTTGTCCATATGAAAGTTAATAATTTGGAGATAAAGGTAGAGATAATTTAAAAAAGTTCAGAAAAAAGTTTAGTGTTCTTAGTTTAACTCTCATATTGACTAGTATTAATACCCCAATGATATATCTCATTTACACTCTACTGAATATCAATGGTCTTTTGAAAATTATTTGGTGAAATTCGAAACTTTAAGTTAAACGGTACTTAATTCTAAATTCTTTCTTTACTCGAGGACGAACAAAGTTCAAGTTGAGGAATGTGATAAGTGGTATATTTTTATATTTATTGAAGATATTTTTGGTAATTTATGGTGCTAACATCTTCTTAAAAATTCTAATTTCATGAATTTATTGAATTTTTTTTAAAAAATAAAGTAATTTTGAAAAAAATATAAAATTAGATATATTTATAAAAAAATAGATATTAATTTAATTGAGTAATTTAAGCATCAAAATTAAGAAGAATTTTTGAAAAATTTAATGCATATTTTTTTTAATTTTTCAGGAGAAAATTAGAGCTAAAATGGAGCTAAAATACCCTCAAAAAATAAAGAAAATAGCCTCCGGTGTACGGTGGACTGGTCGGTCGGTCCACAGAGCCCGGACGCGGTCCATAGGAATAGTTACGCGGTCCATAGGTGCGGTTCACAGTGAGAATAAGATCTTGGGTGCGATCCAACGGCTGAGATTCAATCCGACTCAGATCCGATGGTTCAGACTCGTTGCCGACTTTGAATAAGACTCTTTTGCGCGATCCGACAGCCCAGAAGCAATCCATCACGCGATCCAATGGCTGTTATCGCTCTCGACTGTGTTAAGGATTCTTTTGCACGATCCGACAGTCAGAACTTCATCAAAACCCAGATCGGATGGCTGACATTTGATCCGACCCTGATAAGGATTATAACTCTGATTTTTTAGCAGATCTGATCGGTCCGAAGCTGATCCGACGGCCAGAAATATTCCTAAGGAGATTTATACGATTTTTAAGGGTTTTAGGACTCTTTTTCCTATCAAAAAAATTATGAAAAATTTATCTATAAATAGAGGGTCCGAGAATAAGCTTTGGGAGCAGAAAAATTGAGTAGAGAGTGTAGAAAAAAATAGAGAAAAAAAATAAAATAGCTTTAGGGACCCAAGGAAAAGAAGGAGAAAAGTTGGTTCGCTCTACGGAGTATGACGGAAGACGGAGAGGTCATCAACCATCTTTCCGATGAGGCTTGGCTGATCAACTTCAGATCCTTGTTACAGTTTTATTTTTATTTTATTGTTCCTTTTAAATTTCTTGTACTTGAATTTCAACTTCAATTAATGCAAAATTTATTTTTCTGCACTTTAAATTCTTGTCTTTTATTTTTTTTGCACATAGATGCTAGGATCTAATTAGTAGATCTTAGTATCAATTTATTTTTATTCTTTTTAAATTTTTATTATTTATTTTTATTGCAAGTAGATGCTAGGATCTAGTTAGTAGATCTTAGTACCCGATTTATTTTTTGCACTTTTAATTTTTATTTTCGACTTAAATTGCTTTCTCCAAAATTTTATTTTCTTTTTGTAAAATCAAAGATTTCAAATCAAAATCCTGCTTTCTCTGTGGATTCGACCCGACTCACTACTTTCTACATATTTTTAATTTTTATTGAAGTCAGAATTTGATTGATAATCACAGTGTTTTAACGACAGCATCTTGATCATATCAAAAAATGAAGACCTGCCCGAAGGTCTTCGACATAGAAGGCCACCTAGCCTGGAGGTGGGTTGTTAACCCGACCCTCAACCCCAGGGGCGAAGAGCTCGAACTGCTCCGGGATACTGTATTGCTCCCTAAGCCGTTCGACGTTTGCCCCCAAAAGTGAAGAAACCTCCATCTCCGGGGTCGACCGTGAGTCGTCGGTCGGGTTCCCCGACTGACTTCCTCGTGGAGAGGTTCTGGCCATGATGCTAGAACCGAGGTCGGAGGATGAAGAAGAAGAAGAAAAAAGAAAGTCCAAAGGAAGTGAAGGAAGCAAAAAATGCAAGGAGACAAAAATCTCGAAGAAAGCTTCCCGAGGAGGGAGACAGGCACAACTACCTGAAACTTGGAACTGGGGGACCACTTGATCAGAGTCTCGGCAACAGGGCTATGAAAAGTGAAGTTTTGGATATAGGTGACCCTATATATATAGTGCCCCTCGACGGTCGAGATGAGGGCACGCCCAATGAGAATCTCCTGAATTTTGACACGTGACAGCATCTGGGCCTTCCCTCGGTTCGACGATTCGACGCACCTATCCCAGATCAAGCCACGTCACCTCCATCCGCCTGAACGGGTTCGGCCCAATGGCCCCCTGCCACGTGGCAAAAAAACTGCATCTCAGGATTCACTAACCGACGGCAGTTTGCATTTCTGAGGAGACGGTGGAAACGGTGGTTTTTATTCCCAATGGGACGTCTGACGCCAGATCGTTCATTGGTACGGTCGTCAGAGTCGGAGCATGATGTGATGGATATCCACTCCTTTCGCCCGAAACCGTCGCCCGTGCGGAAACGCTGGCCAGCACGACATCCGACTCAAGAGTGGGGGGGCAACTGTTGGGATATACCGACCGACCCCTTTTACGCCGACTCACCCTTGGGCCTGTCCGACCGACGTCCGACTCTACCGACCGCACCGATCGACGACTGCCGACACTAGCTGCCAACATTATCCGACCGAAGGTGTGTCGGTCGGGCAGACCCATTCTGTTCCCGACTAGCCGAGCGGCGGAGCTCAGATTATCGACTCACTGTCGGGCGGGGGTGGCAGCCGACGTCCGACTCCCGCAATGTGCCAGACCAGCCAACGGTGTCCCCAGGTCTTCACCCGACGTCCCGCAGTCGAATACCGATGTATGGTCGGTCAGCTCCCCCAAACACCGTACGACTGCTATGGGCTGCTGTCCTGACAAGGACATGCGACGTGGCCGCCCTGGGGGCATCGTCCTGCCAAGGACATAGGTCAACCCCAGTGATTTTACAGCCCACGACGACTTGTCAGTCCGCGGTGACTCTGACAGCCTCCGATGATTTGACAACTCCCCGGTTGTCTGCGCCATTAATGGCGGGACCATGCCGTGCTCTACTATAAAATGGGGAAGGCAACAGTGTTGGTGGGGGGAGGTTTTTCTAAGCTCCTGAGCTCTCTCTCTCTCTAGTTTGAACTCCTGATTCTTTTCTACTGTTGCCTAGTCTCCTCTCTGACTTGACCGTCGGAGGGTCCCCGCCGGAGGTATCTCCGATCAGTGTGGACTTCTCTTGCAGGTACTCGTTCCAAGTGACCAGGCGACGAGGGGATTGGCCACAACACATAGGTAGCCCATAGCTGTGTAGAGCAATATGTTCTCTTCCTTTCTATTCTTCCCCTGCTATCTCTCTTGGCTTTTTCTTCTTAACTCTAGGAAGGAGCTGGATCCCCTTTTGTTTCCCATGATAAGAAGATTTACTGGTGTAAACTTCTTTTCTCTTGTTAAAAAGATGCAGGCTACTTGAAACCTAACTGGCCATTTGGTTTTGACTTGGATCGGTTATGTATCTTATATCTCAACTAGGTATCAAATATATCAAAAAAAGACTATGGTGAGATCTAATGCTATCTTTTATATCAGAGTAACTCAAAGTCTAACAAATACATGATTAAAACTTTAGAAAACTGTGCATGAGATCTTTAATCTCCTAAATGATGGAAAAGACAGCAGTTAATGTCAAATTGGGACCCGTGATTCCTTTATTTACTCTTTTATATACCAAGGTTTTGCCCTTGCTTTTAAATTCTTATGCTTGTGATAGATGAATTGCCTATCAGTATTTTGGAGGTGAATGATGTTTTATATTCTTTGTGGATGGTATGACAATTTTGGTGATCTGAGAATGCAATATAATTGTAAATTGAAGTCCAATTTAAAAGATGATTGTTCAAAAGTTTCTAAGCATGAAATGAATCACTTGGAGACATTAATTGGGGAAAAAACTTCCTAAAATTTATTGCTGAGAACTTCCAAATTTATACCTTTTGTCATCTTTTATTTCTTCATGGGATGGTCAATGGAATTGAAAGCAATTTAATAAAATTTGGATGGGATGATCAATATGGAGAACTGCTTCGGGGTATGTTGTTTGGCTTTTACAAGACCATGCAAGGTGCACCTGGGTGCATAAGATCGATTTTAGGAAGATGAGTTTTAAGATGGATATTTGTGAAAGCATGAACTATGAAGGATTTGGTTATTATGAATCACATAGAAGTATTGTAGCTCTTGGTTGATAATTTCAGAATGTGTAGTTCTCGGCTGAAGATTGGAGGATTTCAATTCATAGAGCACACTTGTAGTCAGAGCAAAACAAAAGTCCAAATTTGAAGTTTTGAGGAGCTACCCAAGTAAGACGTCTTCTTAATCAAATACACATGCCTATAAACAGAAAAAAGAAGAAGAAGAAAATAGGTTTTCGAGAATGGAGACATAATTGTCTATTCATCAAGTTGTCCAAAAATCAAAATTCTATATTTGCCACAACTACTAATATGGGCCAATTTGATGTGTAAGCAAAAGATCTATAAAATATATTAATTTCTGTTTATGGATATTTTAGGTTCCAATGGTTTAGATTTTCATTTTGTAACTACAGGCACTGAATTGGCAGTGGGTGTCATATCCTCTCTCTATGCCCTTCATGCATCGTGACCTTATTCATTCATGTGTTAATTTACATGTTGACAGTCTTAATAAAACTTAGACCATGGATGCTTGTTCAGCAAAGAAATTAATGGCTCAGCAAAGAAAGATTGGCAATATCTTATCCCCTATATGCCCTGCAGCTGAGGACATGTTCCATTGGCAAGCGACTATCATGGGACCTGCTGACAGTCCCTTTGCAGGTGGTGTGTTTCTTGTGACAATTCATTTTCCACCAGATTACCCTTTCAAGCCGCCCAAGGTAACTGTTTTTCATGTCTCGGGCAATTTTCATCGGTTCATATGCATATCTTCATTGTAGTAAATCATTTTTACGGAATACTTAACTTTAAAAAAAGTCATTTTTAAAGAATCAACAATATTTGTCCTTTTCCACGTTACTCTGACCAAATAACTAATGAGGCTTGTATCCACTTTCACATTTTATCCATCATTGCTAGAAAATGTGTAATAGATGGTTTTTGGGATGATGCTTATAAACTGATTTCTTCAGGCTTCCTATTGATCACTGGAAAACTGAACCAGGGTTACAAAATAAAAATCTTTATCTGGGTTTAAAAGGGAAAATTGTATTGTTCAGACTGGATTGCTGGAGAGTGTGATGCTGATAATCAGTTGATAACATTCTGATTAGCTGCAGAAAGGTTCTATTCATCCATGAGGACATATACCTTGTTAAACTTTAAGTGCACTTTTCATTCAAACAAAAGGTGACTTATGATGCATGGTTATTTTTTAGTAGGTTAGTTCATATGTGGTGGGAAGCATACTGGCTGTTGTCTGGTAAATGACTCCTTTGGGGAATTTCTTCTCCTGAAGCTAATTTTTGTGAGGATTAAAGTGGCTGGCATTTATCTTGTCAGGCTAATGGTTCTACTATTGACTCTGTGTTCTCTGAGCAAAACTATGGAAGTATTTTACTGTTCTTTAAGGTTAGTGAGTCTGCTATTGTTGATGCATTCAGCATCAGCTATTTGCTCCCCACGCCTCATGGAAGAGTACATGTGAGTTGGCGCCTATTAGGGGAAGGTGCTCCCTCTTCACACATTGTTTTTTTCTTTTTCCTTTTTTTTCTTTTTTCAAGTATTTGCAAATACTTGGGGTGTCTAAATAAAGCTGATTGCCCAAGGCCAATATTGTTACAATGATATACTGGTTAAAACTGTAGGACCTGGGGAACATTCATTTTTACAATTATTTTGTATGGTGCGCCCAAATTTATTATTTGCAGTATCACCTGATTATGTGGAAAAGGTGTAATTTTTGACGAGCCTGTACATCCTATTCTCCTGATTGTGGAGGATATTTTACCCATAATTTTTGGGATTGAGGGTTATCTGCAACCTCCTATGAACCCTCCAACTTCTCTTACTACAACTTTCACTACTTGGCTACTCTCCTATCATGTGAGGATTGCAATAAAATGTATCAAAGCAGAAGTGAGCTTATATTTTTCATCAGGCAGATGCAGGCCTGACATGTTTATCATAAATTTTTCAAGCAATAATGTAAGCCAAGTTTGGTTTATGTTGATTGTTTTTTTCCATTTTTAATCTCTCTTTGCAATTTTTTGCCAGACAGTCACACCAGTCCTTACATGTTGTGTTGCGAATTTCTAAGCAATGTTCCAAACTGAGGACTTGTTTGCTATTGGTTTTGTTTCTTGTTTTTGTTTTTCAAAAGCCCAAGAAGAAAAATGAACTAGACTGAACATGTCTGATGAAAACCTTTCTGTTTTTAATCTTTTCGTAGAACTTTAGAGCTTTTGGAAGCAACCATTTATTGCTCTCAAAAAAGAGCAAAAAAAAAAAAAAGCAAGGGATAGCAGAAGTTCTGTGCAAATGCTATGTTCAACATCAATCTCTACATGATATTTTACTAATTCGTAGAGAGAAACAAAATGCAAGAGCTACAACAATGCCAAACAAGCCCTGACTTTGTTTTATATTGATGTTCCATTTTTTCTCTCTTGGCATGCATGTCTTGGATGAGTTAGTGCAGAACACTAAATTTCATCTTCAGGTTTCTTTCCGTACCAAGGTCTTTCATCCAAATATCAACAGCAATGGTAGCATTTGCCTTGACATTCTCAAGGAGCAGTGGAGCCCAGCTCTCACTATATCAAAGGTAATTTCTAATATTCTAGCTAGTCTTCCTGTTTCCAGAAAAGGTTGAAACCTAGTTTGGTATTTCTTTTTCTTTTTCTTTTTGCAGGTAATTAGTTCTGTTTTTCTGTTTAATTATATGTTCAGAAGCACCTTCGTTCTCTTAATTATTGGATGCATCAATGTTTAGTTACAAAAATTGATTTGCCCTTAAGCAAGCATGGGTTTGAATGCCCATAAGTGATGCAAGTATATCCAGTCATTGTGTTCGCTGGGCCCAACAGCAATTGTAGTTCAGAAATGCACTTGAAGATGGCTGGACCAGGTTGAATTGGCTGCAGCAGCTGCCATGTTGGAATTATGGTTCTGCTATTGTTTTTCTATTTTTAGGGCATTGATAATTTTATACTCTCTATGTTCTTGCTTTTAACCTATGTATTTTCTTAAATTTGCAGGTATTGTTGTCCATTTGTTCACTTCTGACGGATCCCAACCCAGATGACCCGCTCGTTCCTGAGATTGCTCATATGTACAAGACCGATAGAGCCAAGTATGAGTCCACCGCCCGCTCCTGGACCCAGAAGTATGCCATGGGTTAAAAGCCTTTCTCTAGCTTGTATATGAATACCGTATTCTATCTTTCCTGGACTAAATAATGACCCTCTTTGCTTCAAATCTCGGTTATGATTTTCGTTTGCAGTGTTCTATTACTGTAGTCGTATGGTTGTCCGAGGGATCTTTGGTTCTCTTGTGATTAATATAGCGTTACCATTTTCGTGCCGCTGTGATATTAATATTGAAATTCGGCTGCATGACATGATTCTTGGCTCCTGTGAAAGAGCAAACATGAAATCTAATGACATGATTCTTGGCTCCTGTGAAAGAGCAAACATGAAATCTGATCATAAGCTATTCTTGATGTAAAGCCTTATTTGTACCTCACTTTTTTTTATTTCTCTTTGTAGTGGATAAAAGCAACATTAGTTGAGCGTCATTCCAATAGCCATAGTTATTCCAATTAATTGTACCTTTCTTAGCCCCAATTACGTGGGACTTGATCGTAGACCAGTTCTTGTTTGGTTAGCTCTCACCGAAAAATAAGAACACTTTCAACTCATTAGTTATACCTCGGACTCGTATCGTTTTTTAACTTATGATGTTGGTGCATCGTTCCCCAACGTCTAATGGAAAAATTAACCCAAAGACGCATACAAATATTAAAAGACTTGACTAATGGGCCTTCGAGCGAATGGTATCACCGGAAATGTCTGCATTTCCTTGATTTGCCGACGGAGGAAAGAAAGGGAAGGACGGAAGAAAGACATAAATGACTTAGAGCGGCCTCTGTAAAGGGCCGCCAAAAGAGACGCCACCGCCGGTTTCATAACTTCAACTAGAATGCAGTTAAAAAACACGGGTTGCTGGTGAGAATTTCCCTGTATATTTTTTATATAATAAACAATATAAAAAAAATAAAAGAAAAAAAATCCTCAAATTTCCCTGTATATTTGCCATCCATACATCTTGATAAGAATCAGAGATCACGTACACAAGACTTTGACCAATCACAAGATTATTGTTGCCGAAGTCAGCCATGGAACCGATATTCATTGATAACATGCATCATCCAACTCAATGCAGGGGCCAATGGCATGTACGATGGCCGCTTGAAATCTTGCCTTTTTTTTTTGTGTAAGCACGCTTGAAATCTTGCTTAGCGTTAAAAACAAATACCAACTGCAGCAATCATGTCATCAATATCATACAAACTTGAAGATAAATTGTACCCCTCATTCCTCTTCATCAAAAGAAAGAAAAGACTTGACAAGTTCTAACCTAGTACCGTCATCACATATCACATTGCCATTGGGCACACAATTTATATGCAGCAATAGCACTAAATAACCCTTTCCAAGTGAACAAGATAAATAACAAATCATGGAGTAGGTAGTAAATCCGCATTAACTGTTTGAGAAAAAATATAAAAAAAAACCATTTGCAAGGTTCCCGAATGCAACTACAGCATCATTTAAAATCCTACAAGAACCACAAGCAGCTCCTTTCTCGAATTCCTAAGCAACGGCCAGTCAGCTGGCATAAATTCTTCACCATCTCAGAATTTAATAAAACCAAATTAATAGACATTACCAATGAAATTGCTATATTTGTAAGCCAGCAAAACCTGGTTGAAGGTTCGATAACATGAGTGATAAATCAAAATAGAAAAAAGTTGCCATGCTGCCTACATAAAGCTTAAAAGCATTAAAAAAAAAAGAAGTCTCGGATAACATCATGATTTTAAAAAATAATAAAAATAGAAAAAAAAAGAAACAGGGAACATATAAATGCTGTGGGTCACTAAGATCCTCAATGAAATAAGCATTCACCGCACCCGGTCATCACTATACGCACCTCAAACATATATGGAATTCTGAGCATGATATAGATCAAAAATTCATCAAGAAGCATCGCAATTCAATGCAAGAAACCATTGCAGCTTGAAGCAATCCTCAGTCAATCTTCACCGATGAGAAGAGGTAGTGAACGAAGTAGAACGACATCAGGAAGCCAATTGTGCCGGTGGATAGCATGATTGCAAGAGCCATGATAAGCGAATAACCCATGTAGAGCATAGCTGACATGGCCCCACTCAAGCTCTTAAGATCAAACACCAAGTAGTTGATGGAGTATAGGAGCACATAAAGAGAGACCGAACCAGAAGCAAAAAATGCTTTCCACCACCACCTCCAGTCTTCCACACACAGATGCATGTAAGTCAGAACCACAGACACTTCGGCACAGACAATGACAAGCAAGAGAAGAACGATGAGTAGAAATCCAAACACATAATAGAACCTTCCAAGCCAGATACTGGAGAGGATAAAGAATAACTCAATGAAGAGGGTCCCAAAAGGAAGGGTCCCAGCACCAAGGACAAGTAACCATGAAGGGTACTTCCTCGCTGGAATTTCCCTTGGAATTTGGTTGGTCCTAACTGGGAACTGAATGGGGTCAGCCCGGGTACCTAAGAAACCACCCAAAAGAATGAGGGGCACCGAGATGCAAAACCACAGAGACAGAAGAGTGAAGTACAATGAGATTGGGAGAGCCCCTGTGCTATTGTTCCACCAAAGCAAGAAGTTTAAGAAGGTGAGAATTACAAACACCACGCCAGGGAAGAAGCAAGCAATAGACCAAGCTACCGACCTCCACCCTTCAGACCCGCCTTTGATGGTACTCCATAACCGGACGCCAGTATACCCAGCAAAAATACCAAGGAAGAGATAAAGGAGGACCATCCCAGTCAAGAGCATACCCCGTGACGCAGGAGACATGAACCCGAGGGCAGCAAACACAATTGTCACAACTGCCATACATGTAATCTGAACACCATCTCCAACCATGACACAAAGCAGTTTAGAGCATGTTGGCTCTCTAAACACATCGCCCACAACAAGTTTCCAGCCTGAGAGCTCCTCATTCATCTGAGCCTGGGCCTCTTTATCCAACTCCTCATACCTTGTCAAGTCCCTTCGAACAGTTCTTAAGAAAATAACAAACACTATTCCAGCCAAAAAGAAGATGACCATAAGGGAGTTCATGATCGAGAACCAGTGGACCTTGGCACCATCCATCTTCAAATAGGCATCCCACCGCGAGGGCCATCTAATGTCGCTCTTCACAAACTCTACATCATAGGTGAATGTGATCCTCTCCTGCTCCTTGATCATCTGACACTTGTCAAGCTCCAAGGGGCAATTCACAGGCTCGATGCGGTCATATATGTTATGCTTTGACATGGTTTCTGCGTCGTGCTTGACACTGCACGGGATTACTTCAAATCCAACTATCTCATACCCAGACATCTTCTTCTTATCAGTCTCTGAGGGCATCCCCATCGCCTCTTCCCCTGTGCCAATGATTTCGACACCACTCCCTTCATACTTATGGACCAAGACCTTAAACTTGAGGTGATTGATGATATAGTCATCATTGCTTGCAATGGGTGTGTATCCAACTGGAAAACCAGTCCACTGGATGGTGACACCATTTTGTTGAGTGAACCTCATTACAGGCAGGTTGTCAAGAATCATGTTCACCTGATAGAGATCTCGAGTTCTTTGCTTCAGGAGCTTCACCTCGTGCTCATTTAACGGCTTCGTTGTGCAAAGATAAAGCGATTCATTGACGTTCATATGGAATGTGTATGGAGAGTTGTCGATCTGATCCCCCATGAGCAGCTCTCCCAGATTCTCTGCGCTCTTCTTGATCCCACCCTTGGGTTGGCAATAAGGAAGACTATAGTAGCTAAATGGCAGCTCCGTCTCGATAGACGTGAGTGAATTTACTTTGACTGAGATGGGTTCATCTTGAGAGTAGGTGTGCATATAACTCCCGGGGAGATAGAAGCCATTGGAAGGACATGTAATCAGAAGAAAAAATAAAGGAAGTAAAGAAAAGCACCTTTTTGAGATCATCAACGGTGCCATGGAGACCACAGGTCTTAAACCTATTCCAATAACCTGGAAAGCAACCAAGAACCCTAAATCAGGCCCATCCAAAACAAACGTGCCGCTTTTTTTTCTTTTTTTTTTTTAAATCCAAGTAGCAGATCTACGGATCGAGTAGCTAGTATTAACGAACTAGATGCATCAAAAAGTATAAACTTTGGATTCAAAATACTATAAATCTATCGAGATGCAATAGTAAAACCCAAATCAAAACTGGAAATGAAGTCATTACATATCCAAATAAAGAAAATAAACCAAATCAAAGCACAGAGCGTGGATCGAGCACTGGAAACTCGACAAAGGAAACAAGAGATCTGAAACCACAACTACAAGATCTTGACAGGAAAAAACCTAAATTCTTGCAATCTCGATGAAAAAACCCTAAATCCCACGAGAAAATGAAACAGATCTAGAGGCAGGAGATCTACCTTTTTCGTGCGATTTGACCTGGGTCCCCTCGGATTTGGCGAACAAACGAGCGGAAGAGAGGATATGGGATCTCTCTGGGTTTTGAGAGGAGGATGGGACGAAGAATGAGAAGAGAAACAGAAGGTCGACAGAATCGCGTCGGAGTACCGCATCGCTTATTATCGTAACGATTTTGATTTGGTTAATGTCTAGCGCCATCTCGACCGTCTATCTGGTGGGTTCTTGATCGAGTCGTGGGACCACTATAGAGTTAGGTGGAGCCTCACTCCGCGCGCTCGGTTAACGTAGAGTAAACCTTAATCAAAGGAGAAGGTTGGAGTTGAGTAGATCTGCATCAATTAATTAATGTACCAAAATTCTAATGTCATTTGAAGTTTTTATCCCGCTAATTCTTCACCAGTCAACTCAAGTCCGAAAAAATCTTGTCAAAATAGTCCGAAAAAATATTTTATAAAAAAAATGTCCAAAAAAATAAAATAAAAACCTTGTTAAATATTGATTAAAAAATAAAATGGAAGAAAAAATCCTAATAGCAGTAATGAATCAGCTTTTAGTTGTATAATTTAATTTTTTTTAACATTTATAATTTATGATTTTTAATTGAAATTTATATTTTTTAAAACATTAACCGTGAATCTTCTGGAATGAACCATTTGTTGAGCATAGAACTTTTAGTGTTTTTTTTTTTTTATTTAGATAAACAAACTTTTAGTTGTTTACTCTTAACTTTATTACGATAAATAAGACCCATGATACTGTAGATTTATGAACTTCTTGGCAATATTTTATAATAGCTGAATTATGTAATATTTTTTCTTGAAGTATAATATTGCTTCAATCTTATTTTTTAAAAGCATAAAATTTATTCAAAAATTTATATTTTTATAGATAAGTGTTATTTGG
This sequence comes from Elaeis guineensis, assembly GCF_000442705.2. NCBI lineage: Eukaryota > Viridiplantae > Streptophyta > Magnoliopsida > Arecales > Arecaceae > Elaeis > Elaeis guineensis. Next base: position 164,305,911 of record NC_025993.2, on the reverse strand, counting down.
ACAATATTTTGATAGAAAAATAATTTATTCATATTTTTTTCATATTGGAAAGTGCTATGCATACTCTTTTACATTATAATTTTTCAGATAAATTACTAAAATCAATCCATCTTTTCTATAATATCATTTATATGTTAAAGCTCAATTTACATACTTATCATGTACCATCCCAACATCCTTAGGCTTTTAGCTGGTATAAGATTGCAAAAGTTAGATGATGCAACAGTATTGTTAGGTATAAAATAACCCCAGCCGAAGTTCGTAAGAAGCCAACCCTCTTAGGACTCTTCCGGCTTTCGACCTTGTGCGGCGTCTTTCTGAACTCCTCCGGTCATTCCGAGCTTCCGCAGTACCATCCGGACTCCTCCAGCAGTCAACCTTCCACAGTGTCCTCCAGATTTCTCTAACGGACGAACTCCTATCGTACCTTCTGGACTTCTCCGATAATGAGCTCCTTCAGTCGTCCATCGGACTACTCCAAATGCTCTCTGGGCTTCACTATCAGCCGATTTTCTACAGTGATCGACTACTCTCCGAATCTCTTTCAGACTTCCTCCTATCACGATCGACTTTACTCCGAGCTTCTTTCGGACTTTGTCAATGTCTGTACTTCTCCAGCAGCAGGACTTCTACAGTAACCAGACTCCATCCAAGTTCCTACAATGGTCGACCACCTTCCGAATTTCATCCGAGCTTCTACAGTAAGCGAATTCCATCCGAACTTTCATTGCAAGCGGACTTCAGCCGAGCTTCTACAATAAGCGGTCTCCATTCGGGCTTCCACGACAACCGGTCTCCATCCGAACTTCTACAGTAAGCGGCCTCCTTCCGGACTCCTACAAGAATCGGACTCCGTCCAAACTTCTACAACAGAATTGGATTCCAGACGAACTTCTACAACGGACGGGCTCCAGCAGTTGGATTTCTACAGTGACCGACTGTCTCCGATGTCTTCCGTACCTCTCCAGCCATCAACCTTCAACAGCGCCAATCGGACTTCAACAGTGCCAACCAGACTCTTCCAGTGGACGAACTTCCACAATGCCTTCCGAACTCTTCTATTGGTCAACCTCCTATAACGCCTTCTGAATTTCGTTATCGGTCGACCTTCTGCCAGATTCCTCATGCAACCGGACCTCTCCAGTGGACAGTCTTCAGACGAGCTTCTACATCAGACAAATTTCAGATGAATTTCTCTAGTAATCGGATTCCAGCCGGATTACTCCAACAGAAAGTTTTCATCCAGATTTCTACAACAGATGCCTTCCACCTGCAGCATCAACGCCTAAGGCACCCAACAACAGTTAACCCGTCAGCAACCTCGAAAACATCCGGGCTTCTCTTAGATTGCTGAGACAAAAAACTATTCCGCTCCACCAAACATCCCAGCCGAGCTTCAGCCGTCCGGTCCGAACTCTCTAGCAAGTCGCGACAACGGACACCACTCCACTCTCTGTAACAAACTCCACGTGACCCCACCACTCTCCAGCAAGTCGCGACAACGGATACCACTACTCTCCGTAACAAACTCCACGTAGCCCCGAACGGCCCACTATCGGGCAGTTACGGATGTCGCTGTCAATCGGTTACGCTCTTCCATCTATAAAAGAGACCCCCCAGATACGTTCTCCTCTAAGCTCTAAGCACTATCTCTAAACTCTGCTAAAATCTCATTCGAGTACTCCATTTCTGTTGAAGCAGAGTACTGACTTGAGCGTCGGAGGATTTTGTCGGAGCACCCCCAACTCCGATTTAGACTTTCCTTGCAGGTCCCGACGGCGGCCGTGATCCCCTCGACTCCAGCTTCTCCGGCATCGGCGAAATTCTGCACCAACAGAATTGGCGCTAGAAGAAGGGCCGTGTCTTCGTAGGACCCTTGTTCTTAAAGGAGTACTCAACGGGACTATCTCCGGTCATCTTCTTCAGCATCTTCTTCTTCTTCTCCGGCCAGATCCCAACCTGATGCCTCCCCGAAAGGCATCCACCAGGCGATCTACGACCTCCATGGTCAGATCTCAGCAAGATCCGCCAGCTCCGGCCTCGTTTCCAATTTTTTAAGCTCCTCCTCCGGCAACGGCAGTCGGCATGGAGCAGTTCGACCTGTTGGTTCAGTAGGTCAGGGGCCTCACCGAAGTGGTGCAGATCTTGCAGCAACAGCAGTAGCCGCAGGCATCTGTGCGGCTGGAAAAAGCATCGTCGGAGTTCCAGAATCCGATGATCGGATGGCCCACTTGGGCTAGTCGTCCTGTATCCCCCAAAAAGGAGAAGTAGAAGGTGGAGAGCCCTTTGTCTGATCACGATTCCACCCCCGGAGGGTCCCTACCTCTGTTCTGCCAGAAGACCCATGAGATTCGTGATCGAGAGGATCTCCTGGATCAAAGGTTTCGAGAGATGAACCAACGGAACGAAGAGCTCTGCCATGCTCTTCCTGCTTACAGTGAGGATATCTGTACTGACCCTCCTTTTTCTCAAATGATTATGCAGGAACCGATCCCGTCGAACTTCAAGCTCCCCCAATTTGAGAGCTATGACGGGACCACAGATCTGGTTGTCCACCTGGAGGCCTTCTGGATAATGATGCTGCTCCATGGCACGCCAGACGTCATTCTGTGCCGAGCTTTCCCATCTACCTTGAATGGAGTAGCAAGAAATTGGTACTCGACACTGAAGCCGGGTACTATCTTCTCCTTTGATCAAATGAGCCACCAGTTTGCGGCTCATTTCATCAGCAGCCGACGTCCCCGGAGAGGTTCGGAGTCCCTCATCAACATCAAGCAGAAGGAGGGAGAATCTATCCAAACTTATGTCAGCCGTTTTAACGCCACCGCATTGGAGGTTCGGAACTTAGATCAATCAGTCGCAATGGCCGCCCTGAAGAGCGGTCTTCAAAAGAATGATCTTATATTTTTCCTGAAAAAGAAGTATCCCAGAGACTTCGTTGATTTGCTGGCTCGGGCCGAAGGATATGTCCGAGCAGAGAAAGCCTTCAAGCTGAAGGACGAGGAGACCGTGAAGGAGCGGCAGGCGGGTGACTCCAGCAAGTTCGTAGCTGAAAAAGGGCCAAGTGAAGCTCGGCCACGTTCTCGAACTCCCTCCGGACACAAGCGTGTCCGAACTCCCCCCCGAGCTCGTAGGCAGAGAAGTCCGGACCGCAGAGTTCGGTGGAGCTCTCCCCTAGGAAGATTCCACAGCTACGTCCCTCTCAATGCTCCAAAAACTCAAGTGCTGATGGAGATGAGGGAGCAGTTGCCAAGGCCAAAAAGGATGCGCACACACCCTGGGAAGCGCAACCCTAACAGGTTCTGCCTCTATCATCGTGACCACGACCACGACACGAAGGAGTGTATTCAGCTCCGAGATGAGATCGAGGAGCTCATCAGATGAGGTGGCTCAACAGATTGATCCGACACCGGCCTGAAGGTAGAGAAGATCGGTCGAGAGCCCTACCACAACCAGAGCCGCCAAGGAGGGAAGAACAGCCTGAAGATCGGCCTTCAATCGGAATCATCAACACCATCTCTGGAGGATCCCGGTGGGGAGCAGCCAGTGGATTGATCGGACCGCCCAAGCGGTAGAGGATTGAGGAATATATAACCCTTACTGAAGAAGATGCTCAGGGGATTCAATTCCCCCATAATGATGCAGTCATAGTTTCTTTAAATATTGCTGACTATGATGTACGCCGCATTCTTGTTGATAATGAAAGCTCAGCCGATATTTTATTTTACGATGCATTCTCAAAAATATCCATTTTGGATGATCGATTAGGACCGATAAGCTCCCCATTGGTAGGGTTCACTGGCGATGCTGTGCTAGTGGAAGGAATAATAACTTTGATCGTAGTTGCAGATCGGTACCCGAAGCAATTTAGAGCACAAGTGGGTTTCCTGTTAGTAAGGGCACCGTCTACCTACAGCACAATACTCGCCGACCTGACCTCAATGCCCTCCAAGCTGTGGTATCGACCTACCATTTGAAATTAAAATTTCCTACAAGCCAAGGGGTCGGAGAGGTCAGAGGAGATCAAGTCTTGGCAAGATACTGCTATAACATAGCCTTACAAAGAAATGGTCAGTCTGACCCCAGTCTGGTTGATGGATTAGACACTCGCGATGACCTTGCTGAAGAACGGGATGAGCCAATTGAAGATCTTATCTCAATTCCTTTGAACGATGGGAATGAAAAGCACGTGGTGAAGATTGGCTCCAACCTAGGAGAAGAGGTACGAGCACAACTCATCAATTTTCTACAAAAGAATACAGATGTTTTTGCTTGGGTTCCGACGGACATGCCGGGGATTGATGCGGAAGTCATGGAACACCGTCTAACTGTTGATCCCAAACATCGGCCGATGAAGGAAAAAATCCAAGGTCATGCACCGAAAAGACAGAAGGCAATAGCTGAGAAAGTTGATAAACTTCTGAAAGTCGGATTCATCAGAGAAGTCAACTATCCGAACTGGGTCTCCAATGTGGTTCTCGTCAAGAAGGCGAACGGCAAGTGAAGGATGTGTATAGACTTTAAAAAGCTAAACAAAGCCTGCCTGAAAGACAGTTACCCTCTACCCAGAATTGATCAATTAGTGGATGCAACCTCGGGCCACGAGCTTCTCACTTTCATGGATACATTCTCCAGCTACAATCAAATCAGGATGGCACCAGAGGATGAAGAAAAGACTGCTTTTATCACTAACCGTGGTCTTTACTATTACAGGGTCATGCCTTTTGGCCTTAAAAATGCAGGGGCGACCTATCAATGACTGGTGAACAAGATCTTCAAAGAGCAAATCGGCCGCAACATGGAGGTCTACGTGGACGACATGCTTGTAAAAAATAGGTTCTCAATGAACCACGTCGTCGATCTTGAGGAGACCTTCAGTGCCCTCCGAAAATATGAGATGAAGCCGAACCCAACCAAGTGTGCTTTTGGAGTAACCTCTGAGAAATTCTTGAGCTTTATGGTATCGGGATGCGAGATCGAAGCAAATCCAAAAAAGATTTGTGCCATCCAGGAAATGACCGCTCCGAAGTCAATAAAAGAAGTTCAGCGCCTTACTGAGAGAGTAGCAGCTCTGAATCGCTTCGTCTCAAGGTCAGCCGAACGATGCCTACCTTTCTTTCAGACCCTCAAGCAGCTGAAGAACTTCTGTTGGACCACTGAATATTAGCTAGCGTTCGAAGAATTAAAGAACTATCTCGGTTCACCTCCGTTATTGGCAAAGTTCGAATCTGGAAAGGAGTTATTTCTGTACCTGGCGGTCTCTCCTGTGGCTCTCGCAGCAGTTTTGGTTAAGGAAGAAGCAAAAATTCAACGGCCGATCTACTACATAAGTCGAGTATTGAGAGACGTCGAAATCAGGTACACTAAGTTATAGAAACTAACTTACGCCTTATTGATTGCAGTCCGAAGGCTCCGACCTTATTTTCAAGGGCACACCATAATACTGCTCACCGACCAGCCGATCACGGTAATTCTGCATCGAGCAGATGCTTCCGGAAGGATAGCAAAATGGGTGATCGAGCTCACAAAATTCGACATCAACTATCGACCTTGACCGACGATAAAAACCCAGATATTAGCAGACTTCATAGTGGAATGCACTATCTTGGAAGAAGCCGAACTTGAACAAGATGAAGCTGACAACCCAGGGCTCCAGCCGAACTCCCCTGAGGAAAGAACAGATCTTCTTGATGGTTTTTGGGCCCTCTACGTGGACGGTTCCTCCAACATGTCAGGCACGGGCGCGGGCCTGATCTTGGTCAATCCGGAAGAAATTATTACAGAGTACGTGCTGCACTTCGAATTTTCTGCGACAAATAACGGAGCAGAATATGAAGCTCTGATTGCAGGACTGAAGATCACCAAAGAATTAGAAGTAGATCGGCTCCAAGTCTATAGTGACTCCCAATTGGTGGTGGGACAAGTCAGCAAAAACTATGAAGCTCGGGAGGACAGTATGGCTAAGTATCTCGAAAAAGTAAAAGAGATCATTCCAGCCTTTGGCAGCTTTGACATCAAGCAGATTTCAAGAGCAGAAAATATCAGGGCCGATCTTTTCTCCAAGTTGACTACACTGGCTCCAGCTGAACTACCCAACGAAGTCCTTTTCGAAGTTCTGAAATGTCCAAGTACGGAAGAACCGTAGCTTGTAATGGAGATCAGCCATGAACCCAGCTAGATTGACCCACTGGTTGCATACCTCAAAGACGGAGTTCTTCCTCATGATGCAAAAGAAGCTCGGAAGCTTAGAAACCAGGCCTCCCGATATATCCTTTATGAGGGCAAGCTGTACAAGAGGTCGTACTCTTTGCCCCTCCTAAAATGTCTCCGACCTTCTGAAGCCAACTTTGCCTTGTGGGAGGTACATGAAGGAGTCTGCGGAAGTCACCTGGGGGCCAGATTTTTATCCTATAAACTGCTCCGACAAGGTTATTACTGGCCTACAATGTACCACGACTCCATTAAATATGTCAAAAAGTGTGATCGGTGTCAGAGATATACGAATATCCAAAGACTGTCCGCTTCCAAACTTACACCCTTGAGCGCCCATGGCCGTTTGCACAATGGGGGATGGATATCCTTGGACTTTTTCCCATGGCGTCCGGACAGCGAAAGTTCCTCCTGGTGGCAATTGACTACTTCATCAAGTGGGTCGAAGCCGAATCTTTGGCGAAAATCATAGAAGCTAAAGTGCAGGACTTCATCTGGAAGTCAATCGTTTGTAGGTTCGGCTTACCCAGAACTCTCATTACTGATAATGAGCGACAATTTGCTGGAGCAAGATTTGCTGAATTTTGTGAGGACTTAAACATCTCCCATAACTTTATGTCAGTAGCTCATCCGTAGGCGAACAGCGAAGCCGAGGTGACCAACAGGACTGTTGCAAGGAATCAAGGCGAGACTTGAAAAAGTAAAGAGAACTTGGGCAGACGAGCTTTATCATGTGTTATGGGCATACCGAACTATCCAAAGACTGCCCACGGGGGAGATCCCCTTTGCCTTAGCTTTCGGAACAGAAGCCGTTATCCCAATTGAACTCAAACTTCTATCGGTGCGAGTCGTGGCATTCGACGAGCAGTGCAACTCATAGGATCTCAAAGTCAACCTCGACTTGTTAGAAGAAAAGCGGGAGACAGCTCAAGTTTGGATGGCAGCCTACAAGCAGAAAGTAGCCCACTACTACAACTCCTGAATCAGGAGCAAAGCCTTTAGAGCGGAGGACTTAGTACTTCGACGAGCCGTTGTCTCACAACCTCAGAACCAAGAGAAACTTGCCCCAAATTGGGAAGGCCCATATGAAGTCAGGAAGGTAGTCCAGCCCGGAACATACTATCTAAAAGAGCTCGGAGGAGCAGACCTTCCGCGACCATGGAATTCGAAAAATTTATGAATGTATTACCGATAACTTTGCCTTAAATAAAAATTTTATATTCGCATATCTTTTCTTTTGACATGAGCTTATAACGACAGGGAGTAGCTCTTTCAGACAATCGAAACTAAGCATGTCAGAAACAGGAGGAGAACCTCATCCTAACATGAGCAAAGTCGAAGATCCGGTTATTAAGAGACTGGATGGGGGGAGAGGCCCTCGCAACGGCCCTTATGCGCCCCCACAGTCATGTTAGGAACAGGAGGAGAACCTCATCCTAACATGAGCAAAGTCGAAGACCCGATTATTAAAAGACAGAATGGGGGGAGAAGCCCTCACAATGGCCCTTATGCGCCCCACAGCCATGTTAAGAATAGGAGGAGAACCTCGTCCTAACATAAGCAAAGTCGAAGACCCGATTATTAAGAGACCGGATGGGGGGAGAGGCCCTCGTAACGGCCCTTATGCACCCCCATAGCCATGATTAGGAACAAGAGGAGAATCTCATCCTAACATGAGCAAAGTCGAAGATCCGGTTATTAAGAGACCGGATGGAAGGAGAGGCCCTCGCAACGATCCTTTTGCACCCCCACAGCTATGTTAGGAACAGGAGGAGAACCTCATCCTAACATGAGCAAAGTCGAAGACTCAATTATTAAGAGACCGGATGGGGGGAGAGGCCCTCACAACGGCCCTTATGCGCCCCCACAGTCATGTTAAGAACAGGAGGAGAACCTCATCCTAACATGAGCAAAGTCGAAGATCCGATTATTAAGAGATTGGATGGGGGGAGAGGCCCTCGCAATGGCCCTTATGCGCCCCCACAGCCATGTTTGGAACAGGAGGAGAACCTCGTCCTAACATGAGCAAAGTCGAAGATCCGATTATTAAGAGACTGGATGGGGGGAGAGGCCCTCACAACGGTCCTTATGCACCCCGACAGCCATATTAGGAACAGGAGAAGAACCTCATCCTAACATGAGCAAAGTCGAAGATCCGATTATTAAGAGACTGGATGGGGGGAGAGACTCTCGCAACGGCTCTTATGCGCCTCCACAGTCATGTTAGGAACAGGAGGAGAACCTCATCTTAACATGAGCAAAGTCAAAGACCTGGTTATTAAGAGACCAGATGGGGGGAGAGGCCCTCGCAATGGCCCTTACACGCCCCCACAGTCATGTTAGGAACAGGAGAAGAACCTCATCCTAACATGAGCAAAGTCAAAGATCTGATTTTTAAGAGATCAGATGGGGAGAGAGGCCCTCGCAACAGCCCTTATGCGCCCCCACAGCCATATTAGGAATAGAAGGAGAACCTCATCCTAACATGAGCAAAGTCGAAGGCTCGGTTATTAAGAGATCGGATGAGGAGAGAGGCCCTCGCAACGGCCCTTATGTGCCCCCACAGTCCTATTAAGAACAGGAGAAAAATCTCGTCCTAACATGAGCTGAAATTGACTGTGTCGAGAACAGGAAGAGAACCTCATCCTGACACAAACGAAGACCTAATCGTTTAAGATCGAATGAGCAGAAAAGCCTCTTCAATGGTTCCTCTACACCCCTACAACCTCATTAGGAGCAAAGGGAAAACCCTTGTCCAAACATTAAAAAAAAAGAGGGGTAGAAAAAAAGAGAAAAACGAACTACATTTAAGACACAAGGAACCTCGTCTCAATGAGGAAGAAAACTCTTGTCAAAAATTTTCAGTCTTTAAGGGAGAACCCAACACTAGCAGGAGAAAATAGACTTCCTCAAAGTAACGTGAAGTTCGGGTCCCAAGCTCGAACATCGAGAGAAAGCGTCAAATTCGAATGGCCTCGAAAAGACCTTCGGTCATGATCAAAAAGGGCGAATCAATGCGACAATGACTAGGAACCTTCAAACAACGTCGACATCGAATAAGATAAAAGACAAGAGAAGCTCGATAAACGATAACTCAGAGTCAGAATAGACAAGGTAATGAAAAATTTTTCTTCATTTCATTAGTAAAGAGAGCATTACAAAAGCCTTTGAAGGTCAAAAAAAGAAAAACAACAAGAAAAGAAAAGAATACATGGAACAAAAGGTAAAAGAAGCTCTAAGGAAGCTCGGCTCTTTCTGACTTCGAACTCTTGGTTCCAGCCATTATCAGGGATTGCTTTAAGTTTTCGACTTCTTCTTCCAGCTTCTTCTTTCTTAATAGCATCTTCTGATACATTTGGTGAAACCGCCGGCTTTCGCCCTCCGATTTTCAAAGCCTCTTCCTCAGAACTTCAGACTCCGCTTCTGCATCCTTGACTGCCTGTTGCTCATAGGCCAGCTAAATTTTTAGCCACTGCAGTTCGACCTTCTCCTTTCCAAGGGCTACGGACAGTTCTTCCATGGTCCCCCTCAAGGATCGGAGCTCGTCGGAGCCTTGAACTGAAACAGCCTGGGCTCTTTCGGACAACTGCTTCTGAAGGTGAGCAACCTCGTCGGTCGCCGTCTTGAGCCTCCTTCTGTAGTTGTCTATTTGCCCGCACCAACTGACTCAGTGAGTGTTGTAATTAGTCTTGGCATCCTGTAGCTGCTTCTGGAGGTCGGAGAATTTCTTCGACCAGTTCCAGCCATGGTCGGCCTGAGTTCTAAGCCAGGACGAGCTTCCTTCCAATTGGTCAATCTTCTTCCATGCGGCCGCTAACTCAACCTCGAGGGAGCTGATCTTGGAGGTCTGGGTCCAAGATAGGTCGCTGGTGCATTTCTGGAGTTCCTCAAGCTCCTTCACGAAGTTGGCCTTCTTTCGGTTGTAGTCCATGAAGTCCTTTTTGTGGAGGTTCCGAAGGCGAGTAACCTCCACGATGGCTTCCGAATGGCTCTTCCTCAGCCTGTGAAGTTTGTCGTCCATCTTCTTCGATTTTTTCGTCAGATGACGAACTTTTCTTCTCAGATCCTGGATCATGGACTTCAAAGAAATCTTCTGCGGTAGGGGAAGAGCTTCGGTAGGACACTGTTGTCGAAAAATAAGAGCGTCGCAACGCAAATCATTGCAAGAAAGAGGAATTCAATTTTATTAATTAAATAATTCTTAAGTACAAGATGAAAAAAAAAGTTGTAACAAAAGAAAAGTATAAAATTAGAGGTCTCGAACCTCTGGAGTAGAAGTGGAGGAGCTCGGTGCCCCCGGAAGGTCGGTCACAGCGGCTGTGGTAGTTGAAGAGGTCCTAGCTGGAGGGAGACCGACAGCAGCTTCGGAAGGTCCGGCTTCATCGTCGGACACTTCATCCAGAAAGCTGAGGTCGAGTTCGAGAAACTTTTCGACCACCTTCTCCTGGCAAAGCTCGAAGCCTTTGATAAAGGCGGCCTGGCCGAACTTGATATTCGATTCTCTCATCTCAGAGGAGGTCTTGAACTCCTCCACTGCTTGGGCCCTTGCCTCCGAGACTAGGGTCAGGATCTACTCCTTCAGCTTGGAGACCTCGGCCTCTGCCTTTCTTCTTTCCTCCTCCATGGCAGCCTTCAGATCCATCGAAGTTTGTCCCTCCTTTTGGAATGCCTCTTGGAGACTAGCGACTTCAGCGACCTTCTCTTTAAGACGGGTGGCCTCGACCTGGCGACCTTCCTCCACCTGGGCTGCTTCCTTCTTGGCATTGTTTATCACCTCGATATTGATGATGAACTGGTGTCCAATCTGCAAGAGCGGCCAGGAAGTCAATATGAAAGCTAAGGAATGCACTAAGTGAAGAAGCGAAAGGAAGAAAAAAGTAAATCCGTCTACCTCAAGAAAGGACCCCAGAGAGTCCCAAACCTGCTGTTCAGGATCGGCCTGGACGATCCTGTGGACAATCTCGGGCAAAACGCACCCGTCGATCAACCTTTTTATTAAATTCCTGTTGTTGAAGAGATTCTCCCCCGGATCCTTTTCAGAGTCGTTGGACCTTTCGATGGCAGTCCTGCTGCTGCTGATCTTGCGGACCATCGTCTTCTTCCTTCTCTTCCTTTCAACCCCCGACGCCTCCTCGGGATGAGACTTGGGAGCGGGAACCTCGACCGGAGGGCTTCTTGAAGATGCTCGGGGGACAGCAATGGCCGCATAGGCAAGCATGGTCGAGCCTGTCTCTTCTACCCTTGCCTTCTTTGCCGACCCAAAAGTTGTGGCGTCTTTCTTCTTGTGGGCCTTGAGACCCTTGGTTAGTATCCAAGCTGCGTCTGCATCCATATCTACAATAAAAAAAGATCAGCACAGCTTAGAAACAGAATAAGAGAAAGAGGAAGCAGTGAATGACTTGAGAAGAAAAAAATATCGGTAGGGTTGAGAGGGCTCAGGCCGATATTGAATAAAAGTTGCTCCTTTAGAAGGTAGGAGAGGAGAGGAGCTGGATAAGTCTTAAGTTTATTGGAGGTTTCAAGGTCGTCCTTTCCCAAGCTAGAAGCCCGATAGATGAAATCCCTCAGGGAGCCCCAGGGGGCAACCCCAGCCTTAGGGTCGGGCATCGAACGTAGAAGTACCTTTCCTTCCAGTTGTGGATAGAAGAGGGGGCACCTTTCAGCAACCCCTTTCTACCGAACTGGGGGGAGAAGTACCATAAGTCTTTTATCGAAGGGTGACGCTTAAAGGTATAAAAATTTCTAAACAAGGGAAGAGTTGGTCGGACTTCAGCTAAATGACAGAGGAAAAGAAATCCTATCAAAAATCTAAAGGAGTTCGGTGCTACAGAAACTAGAGAAATATTTAAAAAGCAAAAAAGAGCAAGAACAAAAGGTGGGAGTGAAAGTCGAAGCCGGATGCGGAAGGCTTCCTGGTATAAGCAAAAGTGGCCAGGAGGAGGGGTGCTAGCCCGATCAGTTGGCCCGAGAAGCTCAAGCTCATACTCCAGAGGAATCCCGTACTGAATCCTAATCAGCGAGAGTTCATCCGAGGTCAAAGAGCTAGGAATGGTGTCTGGTGCAAAGATCGAACGAGGTTCGATCCTAAGTGCGGATTCATCTACAGTACCAGGATTTTGGGAGGCTGGAGCAGACGAACTTCTAGAACTGCTAGAGGAGGAAGTGTTAGAGGATATTTTGAATCAAATAAAAATCTTAAAAAAATTAGAAAAAATAGGAAACAAGACGCGCGCGAAGAAACTGAACGTGTGGAATGTGGAGGAAGAAAAATGAAAGAACAACAAGAAAAAGAAGGATTTCAGAACTAACCTAGGCTGGTCCGAGAGATGCAGGAGGGCAATGAAGGTGATGGAGGTCGACCTGAAGGGAGTCTAAGATCGAGAGGGACGCTGGAGGAGGATGAAGCTCTCGGAGAAGAAGAGGAGACCGAAGAAAAATCTCAAGCGAGGTGAAACCCCTGAAAGAGGGGGATGGGTTTAAATAGACCTCAAGGTCCGGCACAATAATGATTGCAGATCTCCTTTAGCCGACCTACAACCGTCCGTGTCCCACTCGTCATGGCAGACGGCTGACGACTGACAGAATCATTATTGCACCGTACCTGGAGAGATGTTCCAGCAAAAATTTTGAAAAAATCTTTTCGGATCGCCTCGATTTAAAAAATCCCAGCACCGACGCACCAAACGCCAAGATATCTGGAAACAATCGAGTACGAAAATCAAGGGGGGCAACTTTGATTGTAAAAATTTTTTCATACTTCCTTCATTCGAAACCCGAACTCGAAAGTAGGGGGACTGGTGTTGGATATAAAATAACCCCAGCCGAAGTTCGTAAGAGGCCAACCCTCCCAGGACTCTTCTAGCTTTCGACCTTGTGCGGCATCTTTCTGAACTCCCCCGACCGTCCGAGCTTCCACAGTACCATCCGGACTCCTCCAACAGTCGACCTTCCACAGTGTCCTCCAGATTTCTCCAATGGACGAACTCCTATTGTATCCTCTGGACTTCTCCGATAATGAGCTCCTTCAGTCATCCATCGGACTGCTCCAAATACTCTCTGAGCTTCATTATCAGTCGATTTTCTACAGTGATCGACTGTTCTTCGAATCTCTTCCAGACTTCCTCCTGTCACGATCGACTTTACTCTGAGCTTCTTCTGGACTTCATCAATATCCGAACTTCTCCAGCAGCAAGACTTCTACAGTAACCAGACTCCATCCAAGTTCCTGCAGTGGTCGACCACCTTTCAAATTTCATCCGAGCTTCTACACTAAGCGAATTCCGTCCGAACTTTCATTGCAAGCGGACTTCAGTTGAGCTTCTATAATAAGCGATCTCCATCCGGACTTCCACGGTAATCGATCTCCATCCGAGCTTCTACAGTAAGCAGCCTCCTTCCGGACTCCTACAAGAATCGGACTCCATCCAAATTTTTACAACAGAATTGGATTCCAGACAAACTTCTACAACGGATGAACTCCAGCAGCCGGATTTCTACAGTGACCGGCTGTCTCCGGTGTCTTCCCTACCTCTCCAACCATCAACCTTCAAAAGCACCAATCGAACTTCAACAGTGCCAACCAGACTCCTCCAGCGGACGAACTTCCACAATGCCTTTCGGACTCTTCTATTGGTCAACCTCCTATAGCGCCTGCCAAATTCTGCTATCGGTCGACCTTCTGTCAGATTTCTCATGCAATCGGACCTCTCCAGCAGACAGTCTTCAGACGAGCTTCTACATCAGATAAATTTCAGACGAATTTCTCTAGCAATCGGACTCCAGCTGGATTACTCCAACAAAAAATTTTCATCCGGACTTCTACAGCAGATGACTTCCGCCTGCAGCATCAATGCCTAAGGCACCCAACAACAGTTAACCCATCAGCAACCTTGAAAATATCCGGACTTCTCTTAGATTGCTGAGACAGAGAGCTATTCCGCTCCACCAAACATCCCAGTCGAGCTTCAGCCGTCCGATCCGAACTCTCCGATAAGTCACGACAACGGACACCACTCCACTCTCTGTAACAAACTCCACGTGATCCCACCACTCTCCAGCAAGTCGCAACAACGGACACCACTACTCTCCGTAACAAACTCTATGTGGCTCTGAACGGCCCACTACCGGACAGTTACGGATGTCGCTGTCAATCGGTTACGCTCTCTCATCTATAAAAGAGACCCCCCAGATATGTTCTTTTCTAAGCTCTAAGCATAATCTCTAAACTCTGCTAAAATTTCATTCGAATGCTCCATTTCTGTTGAAGCAGAGTACTGACTTGAGCATCGAAGGGTCTTGTCGGAGTATCTCCAACTCCGGTTTAGACTTTCCTTGCAGGTCCCGACGGCGGTCGTGATCCCCTCGACTCCAGCTTCTCCGGCATCGGCAGAATTCTGCACCAACAAGTATATAAAAAGAAAAATAATAGAACCCATACAAACCTAAAAATAAAAGGGTCTAATCTCTAATAAAGAATAATAAGAAATAATCACCCATAATCACTAGGTGGGGAAAAAGAAAAGAAAGAAAAAAAAAACTGGTCAATTAAAAAAAAAGAATGAGATTTTAAGTGAGAATCTGAAAAATTCATCAGAATTCATTAATTGGCCGAGGATTGCAGTGGTGCCGCCATTTGGGTTATGCTTCGTTATAGACAAAGAGAGCAAGTGAGAGGTTAAGGTTTGTTAGAATATCAGCATAAAAGGTGTATTTTTGGAACAAAAAAAAGAGCTATTTTACCCGATCAATGAGAACCAATTTATCCATCTCTTATATGGATAGGTGTTTCCATCTATTTCATTGAGAAATACTGCTTGAGGGAAACTAATTTAGTAACCTCATATTTTTGCCCAGAGCATGAGAATATGAGTAAGTCGATGGAAAAGTTGATTAATTTTTTTATAATATTTTACCTCAAAACAACAAGCCTTTAAGCTGAGCAAGGAATGATATAGAAAAGTATTAAAATAGCAATTTCTTCTACTTTAAGCTATCAACTAGTGGATCCAAGACAGTTATGAAACCATTCACTATAATTTATACTAGAAAACAAAATATTTTTAAATTATTTAAATTTGTATTTCATAATGAATTTCTCATATTTGCATAAATATCATCCATGGAAGTGGTTGTGTCATAATTTTATCATAAATTGTATACTCTCGCTTGTAGTTTATGTCATACTTATTAAATGGGGTGGGTAAGGTTGACCACAAATCTCACATGCCCATCTCAATAGAGCATATCAAGTTCTAGTCTTAAAATTATTTTACTGAACTTATTACTAGGTTAGACGACATCATCCCTTGCTATTTGGCAAAGATGATAGGAGTTCAATTCCAATTGAAGGTAGCCTCGAAAATGAAGTGGTAAGGATGCAAATGGATTGGATCATACTGGATCATAAGTCTTCGGACTCGATTTGGTTTTTTAATCAAATTTGAATGTTGGAAATATTTTTAAATTGCTCAAATTTGTATTTCATAATAAATTTCTCATATTTGCATAAATACCATCCATGAAAGTGGCTGTGTCATCATTTTCTCGTAAATTGTATATTCTCACTTGTAGTTTAGATCATATTTATTAAATGGGGTGGGTAATGTATGACCACAAATCTCACATGCCCATCTAAATAGGGCATGCCAAGTTCTAGTCTTAAAATTAATTTACTGAATTTATTACTAGGTTAGATGGTATCATCCCTTGCTATTTGGCAAAGATGATAGAAGTGCAATTCCAATTGAAGGTAGCCTCAGAAATGAAGTGGTAAGGATGCAAATGGATTGGATCAGACTAGATTATAAGTCTTCTAACTCAATTTGATTTCTTGATCAAATTCTAATATTGGATCCATATTTAACCCAATAGAAAATCGGATTGAATTAGATCAGATTTACAGCCAAAATTTTCTACCAAATAGGTTATTTGAGTCGACCCTATGTATAATCCAGCCCATATTCAAAAAATTCGGATCAGGATCGAGTCTGAGTCAAATCTGGATTAAATATAGCAAACTATATTTTAATGACCATACAACAAACTGCTATTAACTATACAAAATAGGTAGTAAACAATTAGAATATAAAAATAATTTTAAACCTATATTTATATTAAAAATGTTACTCATATAAGTCTTAAATCAGAACTTAAAGGCTCCAATAGATTCAGATCCTAAAGATATCAAGTATGATCGGATCATAGAGTAGAAAATCCAAAATTAACTCAGAAATCAAATGGATCCAGTCGGTCGGGTCAGGTTCAAATTTAGTGAATCCAAATCCAACCCAATAAATGAAATGGTTCCAATTTTTGAACCTGACCCGACCTACAAATCCTTTAAAGTGGATCGGATTGGTTCTAAGTGGGTCAAGTCATCTGACCCATTTGTAGCTTTAGAGGTAGGTATAGTATGAAAAATGTGAGAATTATGTTAATCTCAAAAAATAAAAATTGTTGGACTTACTATCTTAATAAGATACTACAATGAAACCTGCACTATGCTGCAGGCCTTAATAAATAGAAGGCAGAGTCAAAAAATCCTCAATCTTTAATGCCTTTGGAACATTTGTTAAGAAGCATTATATAAAATAGTGATCGTGTGCTTGAATTATAAAAATATTTATGAATTATAAATATTCATCGAAGAATTGAAAATTATCATTTTAATTGATGTTCCCTAATCCAAATATATAGTTGGAAGAATAGAAGATTAAACAATAAATAGAAGAGCTATAGTTTCTTTACTTCATAAGCACCATGATTAGTTAATTTAAGAAATACTTTTATACAAAAAAATCTTCATAAAAGAGAGGGTTAAGAAATGATTGATCCATAATTTTTATTACAAATTTATGTTTATTAGAAAAAAATCTTAAACAAAAGAAATAGAATTTTTATACCTCATGTGAGAAATTAAACAACAAAAATTTAAAAAAGGGAGAAAATTTTGTTTAAATAGAAGGAAAGAACAATGCCGATTCAGTTATATATATTCTTTTTTTAAATTTAAATAAACAAATATTTAAAAAAAATTAGAAATACTGTTAGTTCACTTATAGAGAAATTATAAGACCATCTACATGGAAACACCTAAAAAAATTTTGTGCTGCCACTCTCATAAAATTTCTATGCACCCTATTAATTTAAAATTAGTTTTTCTATACAATTTTTATGAGGATGTCCTCATACATTTAATTTTTTTTCCTTCCTATGTGTCAAGAACCCATAGAACTATTATGCACCTATTTTTTTTCTTTAATCCTAATCTTTTCTTACCTATCCACCACCGCTGGTGCTTCCAAACCCTCTTCTACTCCTCCAGTTTCCCCCGACCACCACTGTTGGCCTTTTTTTGCTGGATTTTCTCTTGGCTGTTCTATGGTCGGAGAGGATGAAGGAGAGAGCGGCACAGGTGGTCTTGAATTTTTTTTGATCCTAGCACCAATTTTTGGTTTCTTTTTCCTTTCTACTTTTTGTCTTCAGAGACGATGCGACGGAGGATGGTGTCCTCAAAGCCAACCCTACGACGAGTGGCAAAGGTGCTCTACACCTTTTTCTGACCCATGCTAGCATTCTCATCTCAAGACAAGTCAAGGTAAATCTCATTTTCAATATCTATTATTTCTAACCATCTTTAGATTTTGTGACTTACTATTTTTTCTTTTCTATCTTTTTCCTCTTCATTCCAAATCCAAACCCTTTTCCTCTCTTCATCTTCTCCATCATCTATTTCTGTTTTTTTATTTTCTTCTCTGATCCAACTTTCTCTGCAACCCTGCCCTAATCCTAATCCCGTACTTATTATTTTTTCTTTTCTATTTTTTCTCTATTTGTTTCGATGCAAACTGTATTCCTTATTCCTTCCTTCCTCTTTTCGATTATTTGTTTCCATTTTTTGAGGGTTTTCTCTTCTCCAATCCAACCTTCTCTACATCCCTACCCTAACCCTAACTCGAGCCCCAACTCTAACCCTCAGCAGAACCTAACTCCAACCCTAACCCTCAGCAGAACCTAAACCCAACCCTAACCCTAACCAGCCCCCTAGCCTAACCCTAACCCTAGTCGGATAGCTAATCCTAACCAAGTCCTCTATCATAACCCTAATCCTAATCGGATCCACTAATCTATTAGTCGAATGACCTACAACCTGTTTGGCACGCCTATTAACTGATTTGTATGCAGCCGGTAGCGATCCATCCCTAAACCCAACTCATGTCTTCTTTTTCCCTCTTAATCCATCCACTTCTTCCTATTCATCGAATCCTAACCCAACCCGTCAAAACTCATACATGTTTTTCTTTCTGTTCACCGAAAGGCTTCACTGCAAACCTCTATCTTTTTTTTCTATTCACTAGAAGGCTGCTGAATCTTAGCTGTGGCATTTTTTTTTGCTTTTATATGGACATGAGGAAGACTACCATAGCATCATAGTAACCCTTTATCCTTCTCTTTCCTCACATGATGTTTGTAAATAAAGGAGTGAAAGGCTGCCAAAACGTAGGCAGCAACCCCTCCATATTCCTAATAAGAAACATAATATTGTTTCTGATATTATGATGAAAAAAAAAAACTAATAAGAGAATGAAAATTACAAATATTCGACATCCAAAAATGTTTAATTATTAGAGCATAATATGCTAAATGTGACAATCTTAAATTATTCAAGATAAGATAATCCTGGATAAGGATAATGTGTGATCTAAGATCATGTTATCATTTGTCTCACCAAACTCCTCCTTACTGTCCCAAATTTGGGCAGCATTGCTCTAACTTGAAATTGGCTTCCCAGCCCCGGTCTTTAATACCTCGAAGCATTCCATTCGAGGGGAGTTTGAGAACGGGAGAAAAACCCTAGTGGTCGAAGGATTGGCTCCAGAACTCTTATTTTTCTTCTTGTCGATCGGTACATTTTTGTCTCTGATCGATCTTGTTTTCTTGGATTGCATTTCTGTTATTGATATTTTCCTGGCAAGTGCCATAAATTATTTGCTTATTTCCTACGTCTATTCTTCTGGTCTAGTGTTTGGGTATACGGTGTGAGGATTCGATATAGCGATTTTGTTTTTTAGCCTGGATTCTATGTTTGGGACATTCTTCTGTTTCTTGGGGTTTTTCCTGATGGATTCTGTGTTTGTGTTTGTTGGGTATTTCTTCAAAAGATCAGATTTTTACTGGAGGATTCCGAATTTATGTTGTCATTCTGGAAATTGTTATTAGGATTTTGGAGCATGTGATGGAGGAGCTTTTGCTTCGTAACATCAGCTTTTATTGATTTTTTTGGAAATCAAAATTACCTTTTGCCTATTATTTCATGATATTTATTTAAAATGGTTGATTATTCTTCAATTGGATTTCAGTGGCTTTGATAGGGTTGACACTTTTGAGTAGCCGCCAATGGCTTCCAAGAGGATTCTAAAGGAGTTGAAGGACTTGCAGAAGGATCCTCCCACATCTTGCAGCGCTGGTTTGTTCCCTTCCATGCCCGCTTCTTCCTAGATGATACTAATTTCTAGATTTTTTTTTAATTTTAAAATCTTTCTTGTTCCACCCTTTCCACTTTGGTGGTAGGTAGAGTCATTTCTTGTGATGATGGTAGAGCAAATCATTGATGAATGATGACCATCATTTCAGTTTGGTTTTTCTTCATCAAGTCTAGTTTTATTTATCTGTTGGTTTTACCAATCATGTGCATTATATGGCATTTGCTTAAATTTCCAGTGCGAGGTTATGTTGAATGGAGAATTACCTTGTTATGCCTTCAAATAGGGATCCATGAATCTTGGATCCTTTAATAATACTGCATTAGACTGACTGAACCATAGATTGAAACAGGAAAAACTGGTACTGCTAGTAATTGGTTTCAGTTGTATCTACAGTGCTGCTGATATCATTATGATATATTCATCTGTTATGAGCTTGTTATGTAATTTCTCTTTTTTGTAGTAGTTCATTGCTTAAATTTGTGAATTTTCAGCTGTGATTTGTGATATCAAAGTGATATGGAAATTAATTTTATCCTCTATATTTTTTCATTATATTACATATGAAAAGATCTCTTCAGTTGTGAGACCATAACAATGCATATGACGGAAATTTTCATGAACCACTTTGCTGCATTTGTAGTAAGATATTGTATTTAGCATATAGATGATATATCATGCTTAAAACCACTGGGTTCAATGGGCAGCAATTTCTAAATACAAATATTTCTTTTAGGTATTCTTGGCTCATATAATCTGTCGCACTTCTAGACTACAAGTTTATGAGTTGAGTTCTGATTGATATATTTTAAGATAATCATTCTTCTCAGCAATAAATAAATAAATAATGTCGGAGTGTCTGTTAATCCAGAAATGTTGGTGGAGGCAAATTTGTTCTAATACTAGTCTTGTGCCTTATGCCAGATATATAGTCTGCGCATGCTTTATTGACTGTCACTTTTGTTCTAGATCATGTATCATCATTGCTAACTACATTTTGTTGTGCTAGTCATTGTACTTTCTAGAAGATGTTGTTTCTTTGGTAGTTTTACTTTTCAGTTCTAATGGTGTCCAGAGAGTGATAATACTGAGAGAAATATCTTGACATGGGCCCAACCCTATTCACTTACCGAAAAAAATGCAGCAATGTTGTGAAATGTGGTTGACAAAATTGAACTAGCTAGTTGGTTCAGAGATAGATGTGATGGCTAGTTTGTTCAGCTATTGAAGTCGAATGCATCTTGTTGGGTTCAAGTGTCAAAATTAAGCTATTATGAGAAGACAATAATTTTGGAAAGGCAAGGAAATAATACTTCTTTAACAAAAGAATTTTATTGCATGTAAACCTTATATACACCAATTCCACCTTGAGTTTTTTTTTTTTTTGGTCTAGCTGGCTCATTTGGTTTGGTGGCCCCCAGCAACAACATGAGTATACGATTGACTGAATCTTTTGAGATGCATACTACAATTTTGTTAGGTAAGCCTAGGATTTGACTTTAAGAATCCCAAGATTATTTGCATGTTTGATGTGGATCTATGTGCCATATGCATATTACTCCATTCAAATGTCAGGAAAAAGCGTTCACTGGGATGAAACAATGTGGTTTTCTTGTGCTTATGATGCATTTTGGGTCAGGGATAAGTGTTATCTTAAAGCAGGAGCATTGATCTGGGTGCCAAAATGTCCAAACATGGTTGTTATTTGTTGTCTTTTCTCTCTTTCTTGTTGCTTAGAGGGTTTTGTTATTGTCCCTATTTTAAAATGCAATGCATGAGGCTGTGCATGCGTATGCAGTCCATTTTCTGCACCACATTAGCTATATGCCTTCATATGTGATCTGCTTAGCATTATGGGCCAAATTTGTGTTGCACTCTTATATGGGCTTATGTAGATCGAGCATGTTCAAGTTGATGGTTAAGTTGAATCTGGGTTTTTATTAATTATTAGTAATATTAATATTATTCATCAATATTATTTTCTCTATTAATTTTAAGCACTGAATAATAAACACTATTTGTTAGTTATTATTATTAATATTAATATTATTTATAAAAATATTAATATCACAATTGTTTTTATTATACTAAATATATTTTAATTCATTTTGGTATACTTAAAATAGTAACTTCAGATGTGCATGTATGTGTGGTTTGCATACTTAATATGCGCTATGTGGTACATTGATCGCTTGCTTATTGCATCCATTTTTTAAAACATTGTTATTGTTATATTTATTTGGGGGAATATATGTATTTTGTTTAAGTTTTGATAGATAGCTAGGATGGTATGATGTGGTAGTCTTTTGTTTCTCTTTAGTCCTTAATGTTAGTTAGATGGTCCATAATCTACTGTAGGAGCCCAATCAACACTGATTGGCTGGCCATTCTCTAATGGCCCTAGCTCTTTTAGAGGAGAGAATGGTATCATGTGCTCCTTATTGGAATTGCTTTCGATGTCAATAGTTCCTCTTCCAATGCCTCTTTCATCTTCTTCATCTTCCTCAAACAAGGAGAAGGAACTAGAATACTTAGAATGGAAATGCTTTTCATGCATGAAGAGGGACAAGAGAAGTTTGTCTCATGGATGGATATAAGAGGTAACCGATACTTTGTAACTACAGAGAATGAGAAAAGAAAGAATAAGGAAAAGGAAAGAAAATGAAAGATGATTAGATAGAGCATCTTTCCTGGTTTTGGTTGTTGCCCAGCTATGCAACCCAAGAGGGGGGGTGAATTGGGTTTCTAAAAATTTTAAGCCCAACAAATGACTTATGAAGAACAAAACAATGGCTTTAAATCAATATTAATTAACTAAAGCAGTATTGCAAGGATATAATAAAGAAATAAGATAAAGCGATAAAGCACACCACAAACACAAGGATTTATAGTGGTTCGGTGCTAACCTTGCACCTACGTCCACTCCCCAAGATCCCACTTGGGAATTTTAATCCACTATCCTTTGTATTCAACCCGAATACAAAACGTCGGAAACTCCGACACTAGCTATCCCAAGCTAGAATACAGGACGTCGAAAACTCCGACCCTAGCTATCCCAAGCTAGAACACTTGTTTCCCGGGTACAAGCCAACCCAAAACACTCCGATTTCAGGTTCGGATCAACCTTTCCTTGTTTTGGAAATCCTCCAAAAACAAGAGCAAAAACTCACAAAGAGTAAGAATATTTAGAGCACAGATGAATACAAAAATAGCTCCTTAAATGAGCAAATATAACAATAAAAACTTTACTCAAATGAAGAACCCCTTTTTCAGATTTTCTCAAGATGAATGAACGGTTGAACGCTTGAGAAGAGGTTGATTGTTGATTGAAGATCTCTTGAAAGCTTTGAACGATCTCTAGATCAAGGTTGAAACGATAGGCGTGAAGAATTCTCTCCTTGAAAGATCTTCCTTTTCTCTTTCACAATCTCTCTGGTATATTGTGGATCCTCTCTCTTTTTCTCTATGGATATTTCGTTGATCTCAGGCTTTTTCTTGCAAATTTCGGATCCTCTCTTTTGTTCTTCTCTTTTTCCTCTCTTTTCTTCACTTTTGATTTCACGTTTGATCCGCTATTTAATCTGCAATTTCTTTTATCAAATAAAGCATTTTGTAGCATTAGAAGCAAGAGAAAACAATTTAGGCAGATAAAGAGCCGTTAGAGGATTTTTAGGAAGCATAAATGGCAATTAAAACGGGCAAAAAAATAGCCGTTGCTGACATTTTCCGTCGCAGGGGTCGACTCATGAGTCGACTCATGCTTCAGGAGTCGACTCATGAGTCGACTTCTGTTGCAACAAACCAGAAGATCTGATTTCTGGATTTTTCGGCTCAAATCAGCAGAGGTCGACTCATGAGTCGACTCATGCCTTGTGGGTCGACTCATGAGTCGACTCACAGGTCGTGCCAAGCCAAAAATCCAGCGTGCCATGGGAATTTTTTTTCGTGCCATTCAGCTCATAGTGCCATGAGTTGACTCATGAGTCGACTCATGCACTTCAAACCTTCATAACTTCAAAAATATTAGTCCAAACACAATGAAATTTTCACCAATAGATTTCAAATCATTTGTTCTACCAAATGATATTATCAAATCAGGATTTTAGCAAAATTATGATTTTGCCCTTGAAGAGCATAAGGACTTTTTCAATTGTTTGTATCCCTTCAATCTGCTTTGTAATCATCAAAATCAATCTAGGAGCAACAATCTCCCCCTTTTTGATGATGACAAAACATATGAACAAAAATATTTATGTTAATGCATTAATTTCAAAAGAATCCATTATGGGTGTATATGCTTGAAAAGAGTATGATTCTTTTGGCATGTAATATAAATGCCAAAATAGTTTGTCCATTTTCTTAAAGATTTGAAAAGGGTATTAGATCATTTTGAGTTCAAGATATTTCAGAGCAAGAGAAGATAAATAACTTTTTCTATGTATCAGAGCAAAAATAATTTTTACAATGATATCAGAAAAGATTTTATAATGTATCAGAGCAAGAAAATTTTTAATGTATCAGAGAAAATTTCATACAGTATCAGAGCAAATGTTATAATATTTTAGAGAAACCTTCACACTGTATCGGATCAAATGTTATCATGTATCAGATCAAGTTGAAAGAAATTGTAGGATGTATCAGAGTAAAACAAATTTCTTATTGATGTCTCAAGGTGAGTAAAATTTCAAAAGCAAGTTTGAATATCAGAGCATATATATAAAAAATACTTATTTGCATTGTACTCATGATTTTGCTTTTGATGGATTAAAGTTCTGTCTGATACCAAATTTCTCTGTCTGATACCAAATTTCGATACCAAAATTTCTCAAAGTTTTGTTTAATCTTTCAATCCTTGTTTTTGTCTAATTTCTCCAATATTTGTTTAATTTCTTCAATATTTGTTTTAATTTAATTTCTCCCCCTTTTTCTCATAATTTAGGGTTTTGCTTTTTGTCTAATTTCAATTTTTGTTTAATTTTAATTTCTCCCCTTTTTTGACATCATCAAACATAGTTAACTCTTTCTTTTCCTTTTCTGAAAATATTCTTTAATTTCTTCCTCTTTAGAGTTTTTCACAGATGTTTGCTCCCCCTTAATATAGCAATTATCAATAGCAAACAACAATAAGTAGAAGATAATATTTCAACAGATGTATCGGAGATTGAAAATATAATCATTACAAAGAGGTAGAAAGATGATTCCATTAATATCATAATTGTTTCAAGACATAAAATTCAATCAGCTAAATGTCAATACATGGCCCCAAGGTATAGATCCTAGAACAAGATACTAACTCCTAAGATCTAGATAAGTCAATGATCAGAGTCATCAGATATAGGGTGAGGGGATGATGGATCAGAAGTGCGTCCTCTATCCCGTCTGCCTCTGCCACGAGTAGGAGAACGAGATGAACTGGGAGGCTGAGAACGCTGAGATACTAGGGCTGATATCATGAGTCTAATAGAATCAAGTACGTTCAGTGCTCTGGAAACAGATTGAAGTAGAGCAGTGAACTGGGTGGTAGCATGCTCACTCGATCCTCTGATCTCTTTCCTCAGTAGCTCATATCCACCTTCTAGTGCTCCTCTGAGCCTGCCAGCCTCTGCAGTGAGGTCTGTGACCTCAATGGTAGACTCCTGTGGCTGGGGATGGGCCAATGCAAGGACTTGCCCCTGCAAGTCAAGAACTCTGCCAGTAAGTCTCCAGACTGTATCCTCAAGCTGCTGTATCCTGACAGACTGATCTGAAATCATCTGAAATATAGTGGAGATGTGGGGAGTAATGGTCTGATCAGAAGAAGTAGCTCCAGGTGCAAAAGAAGTACTACTCCACTGGCTAGACAACAAAGAAGCCACACGCTGAGATATATGCTCGATCTGATCGTCAGCCAGTCTGAACTCTGAATGAGGTGCTCTGCTCTCTGGCTGATACACTGGTGTGGGCATCCTAGTAAACTCAGAAGGGCCAGCCTCAGTATCATGAATGAACTGGGTATCTGGTGAAGCTGCCCTGAAATCATGTACAGGAGAAGATGGACCTTCTTCTACTCTGCCTTCAGTTCTGTCTTCAGCTCTTTCCTCAGCTCTCTCCTCAGCTCTTTCTTCAGAGCCCTTGATCCAACCATCAACAGTCTTTGTAATTCCCATTCGGTGCAGGCTGTGTTGGTTGAAAGTGTCCACATGTGAGAGCTTGGTAGGTGTCTCCCCCTCACAGCTAACTCCAAACCTCCTAAAAACTCTAGTAAGGGCCATACCATAAGGCAAGTGTGCCTTGGATCTGTTCAAAGTTTCTCTCATGGCCTCTATCATAAGTGTAGGGAGGTTTAGGGGGGTCTGAGTGATGATATGAAACATGACACATACATCTCTGCCAGATAGTAAGTCATGTCTACCACTCCTAGGAAAGAATAGTTTTGTCACAATCTGATGCAGGACCCTCATCTCAATGGACAGTAGCTTTGCTTCCAATCTGTTTAAACTTCCTGAAAAATCTTCTCCTAAGATAATTCTGATCCCTTCTTCTTTAATTGGGAGTTCCATATATGAGTATCCTTCACTAGGCAACTGAAGTATCTCTCCCAATATCCTAGAATCCAAACAGATGTCAATCTCCTTTACAGTTGAAGTCACAGACCCGTTTCCATAATTTAGGTTCTGGTAGAACTCTCTGACTAGATCAACATAGGTGACTTCCTTAAGAGAGCAATAAAGTTCCCATCCTTGATTTTTGATCTTGGTAGCAAAAGTAAAGCCTTCTTTCTCAAAGAACCGAAAATCTATATTTTTCCCGGTTTCTACTTTTCTATCAGAAAGAAGATTTACACTGGGGCTTATGGAGGGTTGAGAGGGACCTTGAGCAGGTACTGAAACTGGATTGGGAACAGTGGAAGACTGAGCATGCCTTTTCTTTCGGACAATTTCCTCAGGCTCTCGGATTGATTTCCTTCTTTGGGGAAGTTTCATCTTTGGAGCCATATCCAATAAGGTAGCAGACAAGAAGACTTGAATTCAGTGGAGGAGGGATCACAAAAGAGTAAAGAAGAATTTTGGTGGAGAAAAGAAGTAGATTTTGAATGAACGGTGAAGTTCTAGGGCACGTTCCACCCGCGCCTAACACTGCGAGAAAGCACAGAAAAATCCTTTTCAAGGTGGCGATTTTTGGTGGAGAGGAGGAGGGAGAATTGCCTCGAAATTAATCCTTGGATTTGGAGCAAAACAGAAGTTTGGAGAGGACGGCTTTCGGAAGGAAGACGACGAGAAGATGAGTCGTCTCATAAACAGGTTTCCCGTTTTAAAAACAATGAACCCGATGGAAGTTGGTGGGATTTACAAGTTTGCCATTGAGTCGACTCATGGGGGTCGACTCATGAAGTTCAGAAAATCAGGAAAAATGCAAATAAATTCCAGAAAAATTCAAAATTTTGGGAGAAAGAATTTTGCTCAATGATAAGTTTTTAGAGTGATAAACCTGAGCTTTTGGGACCAGGATAGATGTTGAAAATTAAGCTCTAAGAGATTTTGACATCTATTCTTTGGAAATTGAGAAATTTCAGACAAATGGATCTAGAATTCCTAGATTTCTCCTAATTTCACAGAATCTTTCCTCACTAAGGGCCTTTGTAAAGATATCAGCTAATTGATTTTCAGTGCAAACATATTCAAGAATTATATTTTTGTTTTGAACATGTTCTCTTATAAAATGATGTCTTATCTCAATATGTTTAGATCTTGAATGTTGTATTGGATTTTTAGATAGATTTATAGCACTTGTATTATCACATTTTATTGGTGTTTCATTAAGTTTGATTCCAAAATCTTCGAGTTGTTGCTTAATCCACAAGATTTGAGCACAACAACTTCCGGCTGCAATGTATTCGCCCTCAGCCGTAGACAGTGCCACCGAATTTTGTTTCTTGCAAAACCATGAGATTAGGTTAACTCCAAGAAATTGGCAAGTTCCACTTGTGCTTTTTTCTATCTAATTTACATCCAGCAAAATCAGCATCAGAATATCCTAACAAATTAATTTGTGAGTCCTTAGAGTACCATAACCCTATAGTTTGTGTACCATTTAAGTATCTAAGGATTCTTTTAACAGCATTCAAATGAGATTCCTTAGGATTAGATTGATATCTTGCACATAAGCAA